>NW_006159822.1:2164037-2170449 GCF_000334495.1 Tupaia belangeri chinensis | reverse complement strand
GAACTTTTTTCTTTATGAGGAAAGTAACTTTCACTTTTTGTTTTGGTTGTCGGGAAGCTCACAGACAAATTAGCATGCAGAATCTTAAATTTTGCATGACTATGTGCTAACTTTATGTGCTCGGTTTTCCCTTTATTCTCTGATTTTTTATTGTGATTTTTATGAATTTTTATTTTCTCATCTTACTGCATATGGTTGTACCGTATGCCACTTGAGCATCTGTGGATTTTTGTACCTGCAGGGGGTCCTGGATGAATCTCTCATGATATATTACAGAACAACTGTTGGGTCATCAGGACAGTCAGGACACATTTTTGCATTAAAAAAGCACATCATGACTTTCCTGGTGCCCTAATATACCTGTTGTGTAAAATGACTCAACTTGTTTGGTATGACGAAAAGAGATTGTAGATAAGCACTCTTTTACCAAAATGTTAAAAAGTTAAAAAAAAATCATCATTTAAAAAAATAATTCATATTTACTTTTTCTGTTTTGATATGAAAAATGTTTGTTTTTCTTTTTTCAGTTTTTGCCATAGAATGAGTGTGCTCATTAGAGAGAGACAGAAAGAGAGATACAGAGAGGGAAAGTGAGAAATCACTCCCTAGTGGGATGGCCATGCCGTAATCCCTTCTCCTCCATTCTCCTCTTGAGATTTTGGTCACACATAACACATGCATGGAGTGATTTTCAAGCCACCAGGTCCAGGACTTGGTCTGTGGTGACCCTGTGGGAGGATGGTGCCTTAACCACTATACCACCTGCTAACCTTATTTTGGTATGAAATTTTAAAGCCCCCGAAAATAGCATAAAGAGAACCCTTGTCTCACCATACAGATTTTCACATCTGTATCGTTTTGCTGTATTTACTTTGGGTTTTTATTTTAAGGTAAACTTGTAAAAATATGTAAAGCTAAAAATTCTCATTTGATGACCTCCTGGATCTAAATGGGCTGAATCTTTACCCTGCATGTCAGACGCTCTACATTGTACCCCCTCAAAGACAAAATTCAATTCTCTTCTCTTTGTCCCTGTGTGCCATGCAAACAGAACTCATCCCATACTTTTCTACCTGTGACCTTTTATCATCTTACTGTTTCCTCCTTCTAAGGTGCTCCTTCCTCTTCAGGGGCCAGGTGGTGGCACAGCTATAAAACAGGATGCTATGCAAAGCAATCTCACGTGGTAAGGTTCCCGGTTCCAGTTCAGAGACCTCCCTGAGTATGTCAGACCCATGCTTGCCCATGACCCAGAACCAGCTGAAGACTGAGGGTGGATTGCAGTTTCATGACCTCTTTGGAGGTGTGGTCAATCTCTTTCTCGTGTCTCTCTTGCTCATGGAAGAAATAAATAAGCTTAAAAAACAACAACAACAAGAACAACAACATGCTCTCTTCGGATAATTTAACCCTTTCCAAATCCTAGATATCCGTTAGGGTCCAGCCTAAGTGCTGCCTTTGCCTAAGAGCCTGTGCTCAGGACACTTGTAAAGTGTAGCAGTCAGATGCTCACCTAGCCCATTTCCTCTCTGGAATGCTACACTGCAGCCTAGGTACATCAGAATTAGTATTACAGTGTGAAAACAGATGTTGGGGCCTGAAAATTGGCATCTCTAACAAGTTCAGAGGCAATGCTGATGCTACTTGGTCAGGGCCCATTTGGAGAACGGCTATTGTTGGTTGTTACAAAGCTCTTGCCTTTACTCTGAGTAAGGAAGCTGTTAGAGGTTTTTGAGCAGAGGAATGACATGATCATAGGTACATTTTCAAAGGCTCACTGGCTGCAGAGAACTGGCTGGAAGAGGCAAGATTGGGAGGGGGAGTCCAGATAGGAGGCTGTGGGAGTAATTCAGACAAGTAATGATGGCTTGAATGGTGGTGACAGAAGTAGTGAGAGTGCTTAGATCTTGGAGGTAATTTGGCTGCAGACTTGGCAAAATTGGTGATGGGGTCGATTTAGGATATGGGAGGAAGGAGAAAGGTCAGCTATGATCCAAGGCTTTTGTGCTAAGAAATTGAAGGTTGAGGGCCAGTAGGTAGCACAGTAGTTATGGCTCTGGACTCCCACGTGGTCTGCTATGGTGAGAGTCCCAGACCTGGTGGCTTGAAACTCACACTGGGTGCATACGTGTGTGTGCCCCAAATCCCAAGAGGAGAATGGAGAAGGGATTGCGGCATGGCCATCTCTTGGCGGGGGGAGAAGGGGTGATTTCTTTCTCTCTGTGTCTCTGGAGAACACATGCACCCTATAGCAAACATTTCTTTCTCTAAAAAAAAAAGGAAAAAGAAAATAGAAGGATGGAATTACTATTTAGTAAGATGGAGCAGGCTACAAAAGGAGTAGGTTTTGGTGGGAGTGGGTCAGGAGGACAGGGAGGTATTGGCTATTCCATGTTCTACATTTTAAGTTCGAGTGTTTAAGTGGAATGGACCTGGCTGGGAGCACTGGGCAGGTGGGAGAGAATGGTGTCTAGAGATCAGAGCACTGGACTCTGCGCATGCTGACATTGTTATTTCGGAGAGATGTATTGTCTTAGGTGCTGGGAGCATAGGCACAGTATTTCACTCATTCATTCATTTTTTAAAGGAATAATTAATTAATTAATTATTATTGCCATTATTTTTTAATTTGCTATATAGGGCACTTGTGCTCACCAGAGAGAGACACAGAGAGAGAGAAAGTGAAAAAGCAAACCACCAGATCCAGGACCTGATCTTTGGTTGGCCATGTGGGAGTCCAGCACCTTAACTACCATGCCACCTGCTGACCTTCTCATTCATTCTTCCAACAAGACTTTATTGAGTGGCTACTGTGCATCCTGCATTGTTTTAGTTGCTTGGTATACAGCAGTGAACAAAACAGAAAAGCACCTTTTAGGTGCTTCCAGTCTCACTGGTGACTAGAGACAGTAAACGTAATAAGTAGAAGAATGCTGTTTGGCAATACTTAATGTGAAGAGAGAGAAGGCAGAGGCAGTAGGCTAGAAAGTGTAAAAGATCGAGTGGAGAAGTCAGGGTAGGTGGCTTGCTACTTTATAGAGAGTGGCCTGGAAAGGCCTGAGTTTGGTTCCCAGCCAACCTAAAACAGGCTGGGTGCGGTGGCTTGTGCCTGTGGTCCTAGATATTGGGGTGATTGGGGCAGGAGAATCTAAAGAAGACCCTGTGAAAATACTTCTGTGTCTTTCTCCCTCCATCCTTTTCTCCTTTTCCCTCTCATAAAAAATTAAAAAAAAGAGATATTTGCGGTAGATGATAGATTAGGGAGTGTTTAACAGGAAGGTAATAACTAAAATTTGTAGTGGGTGAGCTATTGGAAGATAAGTCTTTAGAGAAATTCAGCTTTTACTGAATCTAGGATCTTACCAAGTCTCTAAACCTGTTGGAACACAGAGGAGCTGTGTGTGTGTTGTGGTGTGTGTATGTGTAGGTGTGTGTGTGTGGGGTTGTGTGTACATGCCTTTCCCGTATACTGAATTCATCAGAGCTTAGTGGTTCACATAATGGCACAGAGTGCTACCATGCTTTGAAATCCTCTCAAGGGATATAGAAAGTAGATAACAGTGTGGCACTCGTGGGGTATTGAATACATTCATTTAAACATTTACCACCGTGTTATTTTCCTGAACTGTTATTATTTTGACATGTAACTCTTGTTCATTGTGTTTGAAATTCTAGGTAATAATTCAGGATGCCAGGGCGTTCCAGTTCCAATTCAGGTTCAACGGGTTTCATATCCTTCAGTGGGGTAGAGTCTGCTCTCTCCTCCTTAAAAAATTTCCAGGCCTGTATCAGCTCTGGAATGGACACGGCTTCTAGTGTTGCTTTGGATCTGGTGGAAACCCAGAGTAAGTAATATTTAAAACTTACTTCTTTTGTTACTTCTTTCATGTCTGCTTTGAGGTGAGTCTGTGTTGTGGCATTACTCTAGGGATGCCTTTTGAGTGTCTGGACAGTCATTTAATCCCTCTGGGCGTCTGTTTTCTCATCTTGTTCTACATACCACATGGCTGTGTACTGAGAGTGAAGTGGGCTTCGCTCACTCCTGTGCATTCAGTGATATTCCAGAAACTGGACAAAGACCTGGAGGTGTTTGACCTCAAGGAGCATGTGATCTAAAGTATCTGACTTTTGAGAAACGTATCATGATACAGTTATTTTCCATCTGCCTACTGTTTGAACTGAATCCTAACCTTTTTCCTGACTTTTAAGTCTTAAGCAAATTTCTCTCTTTTTTTTTTTTTTTTTTTTGAGAGGTTTTTGCTGTAGGGCGCATGTGCTCTCCAGACAGACAGACAGAGAGAGAGAGAGAGAAAGCAGGAAATTCCCCCCCCAGGAGGGATGGCCACACTGCAGTCCCTTCTCCTCCATTCTCCTCTTGGGATCTTGGGCATGCACGCACACACACCTGGCGTGAGTTTAAGCCTCCGGGTCCGGGACTTGAACCGCAGTCGACTACTTGAGAGTCCAGCGACATAGCCATTACGCTAACTGCTGGTCCCAAGCAAATTTCTCTTAATATTTTTTTATTTTGATCTATCAAAGCTAGAACTGTTTTTCTTCAAATTAAAAATGCATTAAAAAATCATTTTTTTCCCCTCCAATCTTTTTGCGCGATGGTTTCAATCTGAATAGTTCTATTGCTATATCTTTAAATGAATTCATCTTGTCTTTTGCAATGTCTAATCTGCTATTAATTCTATCCAGTGAATCTCTTTTGAATTTTATTTTTGAATTGATTTTTTTTTCTTGAGAGGAAGGGAGTGAAGGAGAGGGAGAGACAGATAGAAGCAACCCTTCTCGCCAGGGTCTTTCCAAACCTGGGGCCCTGCTGTGTGGATCCGGTATCACAGTGCATGTGTTACCACTGTGACACCGCTGTGGCCCTCAGCAGTACATTTTTAAAATTCAGATACTATAATTTTTTTGCCTATTGAATATATAACAAAGAATTAAATGGAATTATTTTTTTCTCTTTCATTTCTCTATTCAGTATGTTTGTTTTCCTGTATATTCTTGAGTTTATAGAGTTTGTTTATAATAGCTGTTTTAATTTCCTTGTCTGCTAATGCCTTCGTTTCTGTTTATTTCTGTTTCTTCACATGGACATTGTATTATGTTGTTGAGCATTTGGATTTTGTTGTCTTCCTTTAAAGAATGCTGAAGTTTGTTTTGGCAGCTAAATAATTTGTGGCTTAGGCTGATCCTTTCCAGGCTTGTTGTTGAGCTTTATTAGGGGGGTCTAGAGTAGCCTTTATTCCAGGGCTATTTATTCTTTTTTAACTAGGAGAAAAGTTTTACTAGAAAAGTAAAGATTTCTTCTAGGAAGAAAATGTATGGGTGGTATTTTTCTGGCAGCTGCCAAAGCAGTACAACTGCACTGGGCATGAGGCTAGGTGTTACTGTTATCCTAGGGGTTGGTAATGAATATTTAGCAGGGGAAGGTCTGTCATAGTATCTGGCTTCTTTGCCTGTTTTCCCTGGCTTTTCCTACACTTGCCATCTCTCTTAGGTGAGGAATAACTATCTAATCACACCGTGTGGCCTTTTCTTGTCGCTGTTGACTGCCCTGAGAATTCAGTGAAGTAGTTTTATTTTGGCTGGAAGGAATTCTGTGAATTGTTCATATTCCAGCTCCCAGTGCTTGTTCCTCAGCAGTTTAGGCTTCTGTGTCAGACTCAAGGAGATGCCTGTGCAGATTCTCAGAGCTCCTTTGCAATGCTGTAGTGCTAGTACCTTTGCCTTAGCCTCCTTCACCTCCAGGCTCTGCCTCCTGACCTCCAGGCTCTGTCTCCTCAACCCTTCAGGGTTGCTCTGCTCTGTTTGGATTCTTCCTCTCTTGTGGAAGGAGGAGGGCAACTGCAGGATATATCTCACTGCTTTCCTTTTTGCAGGAGTCACAGTCCTGGCCTACTTGTTGTCCTGTTGTGTAAAGCAGGGATCAGGAAAGTTTTTCTCTACATGGCCAGATAGCAGCTGTTTTCAGCTTTGTGGAACACATGGTCTGTCATAGCAACTCTGTTGCATCTTTGCTGTTGTCATGCAAAAGCTATGTAGAAATGAATGGACATGACTTCTTTTTTTAAAATTTTTTTTTTAATTTTTAATTTTTATTTTTAATTATCATTATAGTCTTCTTTATATTACATTGGATTACATATAACTTTACAGTGTATTACATTGCTTTTTCAAAAGGGATTGCCATGCATGTCAGTCAATACAGAGACATTAATCTCCCCGCTTCATCATTCAATAACTTTTCTATGTTTTTCCCTATCATTATTATTATTCTAATTATTTTTTAAAACAGTCAATCACTATTTCTCATTTTACTTGTAAAAAGACTTTACCCATCATGAAATACTTCTCAGACCAATCCAGTTGAGAATACTATACCTGTCATCATCAACAGGTA
>NW_006159822.1:2126580-2163976 GCF_000334495.1 Tupaia belangeri chinensis | reverse complement strand
TATCCTCTTCTCTTCAACCCTCCTCCCCCCCATTCCACACTATCCTATTCTCGTTAAGTACCTTCACTGCTTTTATGGACATGACTTCTTTAGAACAACTTTATTTCCAAAATAGGCAGTGGACCATAGTTTGTCAGTCTATGCTTAAGGGATGTAGGTTAAATATTGGGACCAACAGATGGTGTAATGGTTAAATCACGGGACTCGCATGTAGTTGAGTGCAGTTGGTTTGAGTCCTGGACTTGATGGCTTGAAACTCATGACAGACATGTGTGTGTGCATGCATAAAGTCCTGAGAGGAGAATTGAGGAGAAGGGATTGTGGCTTGGCCATTCTCCCGGGGCCCCTGGGGGGGGTTGATTTTTCTCTTTCTCTCTGTCTCTCTGGTGAGCGCATGTGCCCGATAGCCAAAAAAACTCTCTTAAAAAATAAAAAAGAGGCATAGGTTAAATATTTAAATAGTTCAATATTTATTTAAAAAATTATTGTTTTGTTAAATGCTTGTTTGCTTGCTGTAGGGCACATGTGCTCACTGGAGAGAGACAGAGAAAGAGAGAGAAAGTGAGAAATCACCCCTCAGGGGACTGGCCATTTTGCAATCCCATCTCCTCCATTCTCCTCTTGGGATTTTGGGCTCACATTTACACACACCTGATATGATTTTCAAGTTGCCAAATCAGTCAGATCTTTGTAGTCGGCCATGTGGGATTCAGCCACCTTAATCTCTATGCCACCTGCTGGTAAACAAAAAATAATTTATTTATCTTGAATATCTAAATTAATTGCAGCAAATTATATGGCTTTACATTGACCCAGAAAACTAATTGAAGAAAAATGTGAAAGATACAGAGTTACTGGGAATCTGAGATGTTTATGAACTCAATGTATATGCACATATGTACACAGACACAAATACATATTTTAAATTAGGAGTCAGAATAACAAGGTAGTCAGCCAATATTTATCCAGTGACTGTCCCATGTGTAAATTAGTAATAGATTTAAAGAGGACTCAAGTATTAAGTAGTTCCTTATTGCATAGAGCTTACCATCTTAATGAGAAGACAAACACATATTAAAACATTAGAATACGGGTTCAGCTGGTGGTGCAGTAGTAATGCAGGCTCTGCAATGTTGGACCTACGTGGAAGATCTCCAGTTCATGTCCCATGGCCTCCCAGTGCCCACTGGGTGTGTACACACGTGCCTTTGATTGGGCGGACTGAGGCTGGGCTGGGTCACGGTATGAAGACCTTGTTGGTGTTGCCTGTGTGTCTGTCTGCCTCTCTCTCTCTGTCTCTCATGGAAGTAATAAATAAACTTAAGGGGAAAAAATCAGGACAATGATAAAAATGTTATAGGGCTGTAAATAATATTACCATTAATTTTCCAGTAAAGGCATAAGCTCTCGAGTTTATAAGGTTCAAATTTTTCAGTTCTTTTTTTCCTTTAAAATCTCATTTTATCATTAGCAACAAATACTATTAGTTGTTGTCTTTGAAATGACAGGCTCACTTTGTTCATTTCCATGAAAATATCTGCCCAAGGTTTGAGTAGCCAGAATTTGTTCATTCAAAGTGGTATTTTGTGATGAGAAAAAAAAAGAAAAAAGAACAATCAAAAAAAGCTAGTTCAGCTTGCAACTTAGTTATTCTATCAAGGCTTTCCCTGGAGATAACCCGCATTCCACGGTATGCAGCAGCGTTTCGTGCAGATTTAGTATTTTGTTGTTCAACATGGAAAGATGGATTGAGATTTAATAAATTTAATATGTTGAACTATTTCACCAAGGACACTGTGAAGGGAAACTGGCGTTTGCTTCAGTGAGGGTGGACGGTGGAGAAGAATACAGTAACTGCCGCTAGTACAGTTTGGTGCTACTGCCCTGATTTACGCTAAGGCACCCACAGTTTTTCCCACAGTTGCTTTTGTACCAGGGGTACAAATATCCAACACAGTAACAAATAAAACAAAAACATCTTCAAATTATTATAAAAATAGTTTTCACCGTGGGCCCCTTGAAAGGGTCTCAGGTACCACACTCTGAGAGCCACTGGCTTATGACATGGAGTGTGAGTGCCGAGGAGCGGAAGGTAGATGACATGAGAAAGTCTCTGCAGAGAGCCAGGCGAGGACCACCCCCACTGGGGTAATTCAGCCATAGTTTGTCAGGGGAACAGTTTACTATGACATGCCAAACTGAGCTGTCCAAGGACCTGGTGAGTAGAAAGACACCTGGTAATTAAGGAAAGTTGAAGGCAGTTGAGCCTGTAACAGTAGAGGAAGATTTGTAGAAGACAGCCAGGATCCCTACGTAAGTAGAAGGACTTAGAATCAGCTTGATCTGGGCTCCAGTCCTGGCTCCGTCATTAGTTCTATAGCTGAGCAAGGTGACCAGCTTCTTTGAACTACTAATTCTTCACATCTGAAATAGAATAAAAATGCCCATTTGATAAGGTTGTGGGGATTCAATGAAATAATACTAGGTTGTCGGCAAAGTCATGACGTATTTTTTCTTCTTTTTTTTTTTTTTTCCTATGCAAAAATGCAACTTGACTTTCCCATTGACCCAATATATGCAGAGTACTCTGTTTTTTTTTTTTTGGAGAGGTTTTTGCTACAGGGCATGTGCGCTCTCCAGAGAGACAGAGAGATAGAAGGTGAGAAATCACCCCCCGGGGGGATGGCCATGCCGCAATCCCTTCTCCTCCATTCTCCTCTCAGGATCTTGGACATGCACGCACAGACACCCAGCGTGAGTTTAAGCCACTGGGTCCAGGACTTGAACCGTGGTCGATTTCATGGGAGTTTAGCGACATAACCATTACACTAACTGCTGGTCCCTATGCAGAGTATTCTTAGCATGGCATTAATATATTGGGTTGTTGGAGAAGTCATGACACATTTTCACATAGAAAAATGTAGAGAAATACATCATGACTTTTCTGACAACTCAATAGTAGCTGTCATTTTAAGATACCCAACAATTAGTAAATGTAAGGGTCAGAGCTTAGAAAAAGGACCTATGATAGGGGAACAAGAACAGCTAAGTTTGGAATTCTGTTTAGGGCTTTATGTTTAAGCACAGCTAAGTTACTAATTCATTGAACATGTTAGCAAAAATTATAAAAATGAATAAAGGTTTCTAGTTGTTGTTTATAGTCTAATTGGGAAATAAGACATACACATGTCATTTGGTCATTAAGGGAACACTGAGTGCCTATGATGTGATTTCTTGTCAGGATGTTTATACTTTGCATTGGAGGGTTTAAAGTAGAGGAAGACCATGCAACGATCCAGTTTAGGAGAATTACCCTGATGGTAGTGCTGAGGATGCTATGGAGGAAGGAAAGACTCCAGGTGGCCAATGACATTACATTACTAGCTCAGGTGAAAAAGAAAGTAACTTTGGGAACCAGCAGTTAGCGTAATGGCTATGTCGCTGGACTCCCACGTAGTCGACCGCGGTTCGTGTCCCGGACCCGGTGGCTTAAAACTCATGCCGGGCGCGTGTGCATGCGTGCCCAAGATCCCGAGAGGAGAATGGAGGAGAAGGGATTGCGGCGTGACCATCCCCCCAGGGGGTGATTTCTCGCTTTCTGTCTCTATGTCTCTCTCTGTCTGTCTGGCGAGCGCACGCGCCCTACAGTGAAAATCTCTCCAAAAAAAAAAAAAAAAGAAAGTAACTTTTGGTCAGCAGATGGCATGGAGGTCCAAGTGGCTGGATTTTGCATGGCTGACTGTGCAGTTCGAGTCTCAGACCCGGTAGCTTGAAAATCATGCTGGGTACATGTTTCTTTGTGCCCAAAATGCCAAGAGGAGAATGGGGGAGAAGGGATTGTGTGGCATGTCCCCCTCTCCTGCACCATGTGCATACATACCCTATAGCAAACTTAAAAAAAAAGAAAAAGAAAATAGCTTCAACTAAAGTATTGTAGTTGAGATAAAGGGGATTTGGTTCGTATGCTTTGTATCTTAGATTATACAATACCCATATTGTAACAAGGCAGAACAGTGTAATAGCGTGCAGGGATCTGGATACAGAATGCCTGAGTTCTTAACCCAGCGCCGTCCCTTATTATCTTTGTGACCTTGAGTAAGTTCCATAGCTTCCATTGACCTTAGATTTCTCATTATAAAAGGCATCATTGTGGAGATTAAATGAGATAATATTTACAAAGTACTTGAACAGTACTTGCAACAGCTAATGGATTGGGTGAAATTAAGGTGCAGAAGAGTAAATGGAAAATTTAGAGTAGAAATACTCCCTTTTAGCCCTGTAAGATTGGGCAGACTTTCTGTTGACTTTTTGGGTTGTCCAGTTTCATCTCAAGTTAGAATGAGTTTTGGTAAACTATTATAGGTGGTAGCGGTCATTTAGGTACTAATTTTTCTGACTTTATACTGCAGTTCTCTTGTGGCTATGTTACATTATTGGTAAAGGGATTCCTTGTTCCTAAGGCCTTGAGAGATGGCAATGTATTATGTTTTATTTCTTGTTGCTTGTTTATTTCTAATTCTTGTACCAGATGGTTGTCCCCATTCAACTTTCTCACTTATTTGGAATTACCTCTTCGCCTGTGTTATATTGCAACATGTGGTGTCTGGGCAATTAAACTTTCACTGCCACCATGCTGCTTATTATTAATTTTTCTTTAAATTTATTGGTATTCTGTATTTGACCTTATTGGGAAATGAAATTTGTTACATTAGGGGATTTTGTGGATAAGTGAAGCTTATTTGTTTTCAAACCTTTTTTTTTTTAATTTTAAAGAATGATTTGTTTAATTTATTTCTTCTTCTTCTTCAGCTTGACCAGAGAGAGAAAGAGAGGGAGAGTGAGAAAGCAAGCTACCAGGTCTGAAACTCGAACTGCGGTTGGCCATATGGGAGTCCAAGCCTTCACCACCACACCAACTGCTTGCCCCTTTTTTCAAGTTTTTAAGTTTACTACATACTTTTCTGCTTTCTTTTTACCTTTTTTTTTATGTTAAAGAACACATGTGTATGTGTGTGCAAGAAAGAGAAAAGTACCTCCTTCAGGGTCTTTCCATGTCATGATCCCACTTTCAATGCTGTTTAGCTTTTCAGGATCCTGGTGCCTGTGAATATGCCCAGAATAGGTTTTTGGCCTATTCTGCTAGTGAAATTCTCAACAACTTACCTTGAACATTTTCAAGTTCTGAAGCCAGAGAATATACTTTCTTGCCTTTAGCCTCTCCTGACAGAATCTAATCTGGTCAGGAAGGGAAGAAACTATCATGTTTTGGAGCCATTGTATGACCTTAGACTGTCTCCTTCCAGGCTTGTGGTAGGAAAATACCCTCATTAAGCTAAGTGACAGTCGTCAGGTTTTGCCCTTTCACACACCCAGGTGTAGCCTGGTCTCATGAAAGTGATACAGCAAATCCATTAAATGATCATCTTTTTCATGTGTCTAAAATTTAAAATTTGTATTCTGGATAAGAATCATCATTTTTTTTTTTTTTCAGATATAGAATTTTGCTATAGGGTGCATGCTCTCACTGGAAGACAGATACAGAGACAGAGAGTGAGAAACCACCCCCTGGGGGCTAGCCATGCTGCAATCCCTTCTCTTCCATTCTCCTGGGATTTTGGGCATACAAGCACATGCACCCGTGGGAGGTTTTTTTTTTTTTTAATTTATTTTTTTTAATTATTTTTTTAAAGAATTATTTCATTTTATTTAATCAATTTATTTTAATTTGACCAGAGAGAGACAGAATGAGAGAGAGTGAAAGAGATGGAAAGTGAGAAAGCAAGCCACCAGGTCCAGGACTTGAACCATGGTTGTCCTTGTGGGATTCCAGCACCCTTAACCACTATGCCATCTTCTGGCCCCTGCACCCGTGTGAGTTTTAAGTCACTGGGTCTAGGACTTGAATAATGGTCCAGGAGTGGAGTGGATCAAGTGGAGTGGAGTGAGAGTCCAGCGACATGACTGTTACGCCATCTGCTGGTCCAAACAATCATCATCTTTTTAGATCCAGTATTTTTGTTCTCACTTTAGTCCCCATTCAGCCAAGAATCTTCATTTTGTGTGATAAAGAATGACCATCAGAGTGAAAAATTACGTGGGTGTGGATGTTTACAGTTGTCATGAGTAACTGGAATTTAATATTTGCAGATGTTATGTATTTAGTTGGGAGAATAGTTGTGAATCCAGGTTCCATTGGGTAGAACTCTAGTTTTACTCCTAGATAAGACATTGTTAAATCGAAATATTTGGTAAATATGGAAAGAAAAAAACAACAAAGTTAGGATCACCTATAACATTATCGTATTATTTTAGGAAGAAAGAATAATCAGTTTTGCTTAAATTTGTTACATTAGGAATCTTTTGAAAAATTATTTAATGATTTGCTATTCTAGGACAACCAATCTGGTATTTTAAGGCTTATTTTCGTAGGAAGGCTCAGATTCTGGATTTTCACTATGGTATAATGTATTTTCCCATCTAGAGAATTGCTTCTTGTTATTAGGCTTTGGTTAAATGGGAGAGATTTATTTTTGGCCTTGCTCCTGTACTTATTCCATAATTACGTTATTGAATAGAAGCAGTAATTACTAGTAGGTGATTCTAGTGCTGGTGGTGGTGATAAAAAAACAATATACACAAGAAGCCCATATTTGGGCTTCTTTTATAACTTTTATAACTGGGACTAATTATAAAAGCAAAATATTGTGATCATTTAAATAAATGAAGACTTGGAAGTTTATACTTAATTACACTATATGTAGTAGTAAAATTTCAGTTAGGAAGAGTAAACGCAAGAGCTCTATTTTACAACATGGTAACTATGGTTAGTAACCATGTATTATATACTCAAAAATTGCTGAGAGCAGATTGTAAGTGTTTTTACCACCAATAACTGATAGGTAATACAGAGTTACTAGCTTGGTTTAGTCAGTCCACAGGCTATACGTAGTTTAGAAGATCATGTTGTGCACTATACATACATGAAGTGTTTATTTGTCAATTAAAAAAAACTGAAAAGTGAATATTTTAACAATAAACAAAAAGAGGGAAAAGGCTATGCTTTCAGAATATAGAAAAATCCAGCTTTAGAAAAGTTCACCTCTGGGACCAGCAGATGGCGTAATGATTACGTTGCTGGACTTCCACATAGTCGACTGCGGTTTGAGTCCTAGATGTGGCAGCTTAAAACTCGTGTGTGTGCCCAAGATCCCAAGAGGAGAATGGAGAAGGGATTGCAGTGTGGTCCTCTGTCCTGGGCAGTGATTTCACACTTTCTGTCTCTCTATGTCTCTCTGGTCAGTGTGTGTGCCCTATAGCGAAAATGTCTTTAAAAGAAAAACATAGCTTTTTTTTTCCTTCCCACTATCTTCATGTTTCCCTGGATGTGTTTATTTGTCCTTATTGCGGTATCTTACAGATTGTAGTTAATTGGGTAAAAAGACCTGTTGACACATAAATTGTTAGAGGAGGATATTGAAGTGTGTTAATAAAAAGAATCACAAGGCACATTTTTGCAAAATGTGGAGTAGAACGTGAATACAATGACATAAGAACCACGGTCGACTACATGAAAGTCCAGTGATGTGGCCATTACGCCATCTGCTGGTCCCAACAACTATTATTTTAAAATATATTCATATATTCCTCTTGGTTATTTATTTGTTTATTTTTTGGGGGGAGAGGTTTTTGCTCTAGGCTGCGTGTGTGCCAGAAGGAGAGACAGAAAGTAAGAAATCACCCCCCGGGGGGATGGCCGTGCTGCAATCCCTTCTCCTCCAGGGATCTTGGGCATGCACGCACACATGCCCAGCGTGAGTTTAAGCCACTGGATCTGGGACTCGAACTGCAGTCAACTACATGGGAGTCTAGCGACATAGCCATTGTGCCAACTGCTGGTCCCTTCTTTGGGTTTCTTAACACACCTGAAGAGGCTGAGACTCAGTTGATGCTTATCAGGTGTTGATCCATATGTAAATATTTTAGTAAGTTACTTTAAAATAATTTTCTTAATATGCATATATGGATCTGGAATATTAAAAAAAGCTGCTCTTCAAAAATAGAAAATGAGCCCTCCAGTTAATTTATAAACTTAACTTTTTAAGATTTTACACTTAATTTTTGTGTAAGGACTTTCTAAGAGGTTTTCAAACTTGAGGATGCACCAGAATCACTTAGAGGGCTTGCTAAAACACAGATTTCTGGACCACACTATTAAAGTTTCAGTAGATCTGGGATGGGCCTGAGAACGTGCATGTCCAACAATTTATCCAAGTACCATACTTTGAGAACCCTCGCTTAGTTTATACCCCTGTAGTAGGACACATATGCCACTAGGTGGCACCAGAACATTTCTTATGAAATAGCCATAGTCCCTTATTGTGCAATGTTTGTTAATTGCCAACTTTCGAATTATATAAAAGATGCAACCACTAAATTATTGGAACTTAATATTTGGAGACTAAATTATTCTATTTTTATAAAAACTATTTTTTTTATTCTGTTAGACCACAGGAAACTAGGACTATTAGGATCACAATACTTTAAGATCAACTCCTACAGGAGTGAGGACACTAACTCTTGTCCCAGCTGGCTTCATTTTCTGTGATCCAGTTTACTCAGATTCATTTGCTAGCGAGGGACAGGGAGGCCTATGGCAAAATAGAATTGTACATCTCATACGAATCATAAGTGCACATAGTATTTATTCTTCCACATTAATGGAGCTTGATTTTAGTGTTTTTGATTACATTGGGAAAGTACTTTTAAGAGATTTTACGCACACTATTCACATTAAGTATCTTGTCATTGTGTCCTGCCAGTAGGCCGGTTGTGTTTGGGACTGTTTTAGAATGTTAAAGAGAACTGAAATGTATTATCCTTTGCCGTCGGCATCCCTAGTCAGAGAGTTGAGTGGCATCCTTCTAAGAGCCGAGAGGAAAGTTTTGGCTGCTGTTTGCTTCACCGCATCTCCTGTTACCGAGTCTCACTCCATAAATTTCCATCAATTCCAGCACCTCCAGAGTTTCTTTCTTGCCCTGGCTGTGACAACCTGAAAGTTGGCGTTGTTTCTCCACAGGATGGCGTGTGTGGAAATAATGGCTTGCAGTGTTCTCCTGTTGGCCAAGCTCTCCCATTCACATTAGGATGGCACTTTCTGAAATAGTAAATGAGTCACTGTTTCGTTTTTAAAACAGAGTATGTATAGTTTCTGAATACCATCTGGATTTTTCTAGACTCTTGAGAATAATCTTTCTATTCATTCTTCTTTTTCATCTTTGGAGCAGAGGCTTGGTTTAGGATTCAGTGCCCTAACAGAGTATGAAAATGGCTATTGGGGAGAAAAACTCTGTTGAGTCACTCAGTTCGATTAAAAAATTAGAATAGCATTTTATCATATGGCTGTAATCACTGGGAAGAACTGAAACTAGTTAATGCTAAGCAAAGGTCATGGCAGAAGTAGAGCAGACTTTAAGGTCGTTTTCGAAACATCAGGTCTCTTTGTAAAAGACAGAATTTAATTTCTTTCTTTTTTTTCTTTGGAGAGGTTTTGTTTTTGTTTTTGTTTTTGCTATAGGGCGCGTGCGCTAGCCAGACGGACAGAGAGAGACAGAGAGATAGAAAGCGAGAAATCTCTCCCCAGGGGGGATGGCCACGCCGCAATCCCTTCTCCTCCATTCTCCTCTCGGGATCTTGGGCACGCACGCACATGCGTCCAGCGTGAGTTTTAAGCCACCGGGTCCTGGACGTGAACCGCGGTCAACTACGTGGGAGTCCAGCGATATAGCCATTACACTTACTGCTGGTCCCGCCAAAATTTAATTTCTTTTTAATTATTTTGGAGAGGTTTTCGCTATAGGGCGTGAGCGCTCGCCAGACAGACAGAGACATAGAGACTGAAAGCGAGAAATCACCCCCTAGGTGGGATGGTCATGCCGCAATCACTTCTCCTCCATTCTCCTCTCGGGATCTTGGGCACGCACGCACATGCGTCCAGCGTGAGTTTTAAGCCACCGGGTCCGGGACGTGAACCGCGGTCGACTACGTGGGAGTCCAGCGACATAGCCATTACGCTAACTGCTGGTTCCCTAATTTCTTAATAGTAATCATAATCATTTTATTAGGTTGGTGATTAACATAACTGAAACTAATTTAATTATTCAAGAGAAAGATATTTTGTTACTCAGACCTGTTCTTTTTTCCTTCTTTTCCTACTCTGCTATGAAATTATGTGTTATATGTACATGGAAAACATTATTTATGTTAAATATCAATGTTGTCTAATAAAAATACAGTCTTAGCTATATATGTAATTTAAGTTTTTTACTGTCCTCATTACAAAAGGTAGGAAGAAAGAGGGAAAATTAATTTTAGTGATGTTTTATTTAAACCAGTATGTCCAAAATATTATGTTAATGTATAGTCAGTATAAAAGTTATTAATGAGTTATATATTTTTAAATTTTTTACTTTATTTATTATTATTATTATCTTCCAGATTCACAATAGGTCACATGAACTCACCAGAGAGAGGTGGGGGTGGGGGGTGAGAAAGCAAGTTGCCAGGTCCAGGATTCAAACTGTAGTCAGCCATGTGGGAGTCCAGTGCCTTAACCACTATACTACCTGCTGGCTCCATTAACAAGTTATTTTGACATCCTTTTTTCCCTGTCTTGGTACTAATCTACATCCTACAGAGCACCTCAATCTAGACTAGCCACATTTCATATACTTAATAGCCATAAAAGTGACAAATGGCTACTATGGTATGTTAGACAATAGTAGGTAATGAGCTATCAGGGAAGGACAATAGATAGGGGTAGCTAAATCTATAAATTTTGCAACTTTGTAGTAGTTTTGGCTGTGGATCAGAACGATTAGGAGACCAGGCCTGCCCCAACTCGGGGGTTGGACATGGTCTTTTCTGGGGGAATTAGGGAAGGAGAGGTCTCGGGATGGTGAATGGGCTCAGAACCCACCCTACCCAGCGTCAAAGGGAGGAGTCAGAGAAGTCTAATCTATTCAAGGTACTAATGTATTCAAGAAACCACTGTATCCAAGATACTAATCTATTCAAGGTACTAATGTATTCAAGGTTTCAGGTTCTCCTGTAGCTCCAGGGAGGGGCAGTAAGTGTGCCAGAGGGCAGAAGTTTCAGGCAGCTATCAACCCTGAGTTTTTCATGAATTCAGGGTCCTTCCATATCGTGGCAAGTATACAAATCAAACTAGCTGGTAAAATGAGATAATTATCTTTTTTTTTTTCCATCGGTCCTCTGCTCCTACTGTCATTGATACTTTAGGATTTCCCAGAAAAATTTTTTTTTTTTTTTGAGAGGTTTTTCACTATAGGGCGCGTGCGCTCGCCAGACAGACAGAGAGAGACAGAGAGACAGAAAGCGAGAAATCACCCCCCAGAGGGGATGGCCACACCGCAATCCCTTCTCCTCCATTCTCCTCTTGGGATCTTGGGCACGCACGCACACAAGCCCGGCGTGGGTTTTAAGCCACCGGGTCTGGGACGTGAACCGCGGTCGACTACGTGGGAGTCCAGCGACATAGCCATTACGCTAACTGCTGGTTCCCAGAATTTTTTAGCCAGCTTAAAATGGCGTAGTTCACGGGACCAGCAGTTGGCGTAATGGCTATGTCGCTGGACTTCCATGTAGTCAACTGCGTTCGAGTCCCGGACCTGGTGGCTTAAACTCACGCATGGCTTAAATTCATGCTGGCACGTGTGCGTGTGTGCCCGTGATCCTGAGAGGAGAAGGGAGTGCTGCCTGGCCATCCCCCCTGGGGAGTGATTTCTTGTTTTCTGTCTCTTTGTCTTTTTGGCGAGCTCAGGTTCCTCCCTCCCCCCAGAGAAAATGACATAGTTCCGGAGATCCTATTAGTATTTGTTTCTGTTTGAAGTATTGTATGTTAATTTGACTCCACATCTATAATACTTGTAGCTGATGTGATAAATTAGTTTCTTATGGTATTGAGCAAGCGTGAGAGGTTAAGCCTCTTAACTTCAGCAGCCAGAATATTGTAATTGCTGTAAGCAATTTGGCCTGTCAGCAATTGATCTTGGAAATGCTAATTTGCTTGTCCTTGGGTGCTGCCTCTGGCACTGACTTTCTAAAGCCTGTGGGTGGGAGTTACGAACCTAGGGTGTGCAACTCCAGGCATTTGGGGCAATCTCCAAACAGATGTGCTTCTTGCTTCATTTTTGCATGTGACCAAGTTCTTTGCATGCATTTCTCTGAGGGCCTTGCAGAATTAGTCACATATGGGAAGACTGAAGTCGAGAGGAAACTTTGTGTCTATCCTTCCTCCTGCATTCTGGTGCTCATCTATGGCAATGATGGTCCTGGTGGATAAGATGTCAAACTCCACATGGCTGATGCTGGTTTGAGTCTTGGACCCGGCAGCTTGAAACTCAGGTTAGGTGGGTGTGCGTGCATGCTCAAAATCTAAAGAGGAGAATGGAGGAGAAGGAATTGTGGTACAGTCATCACCCCTGGGGTGATTTCTCACTTTCTCTCTCTCCATCTCTCACTGTCTCTGCGGCAAGCACACAGCTCTATAGCAAAAACAAACAAACAAAAACAACTCTCCAAAAAATAAATAAAATAAAATAAAAACAAAGCATACACAGTCAGTCCAGCCGAGGTAGTGCACGTGGGAGGGCACTATTGTGCCGTGGCTGGGGCTGTCTGGGATGCCCGTGTGAGTGCTCGGCCCAGCCTAAAGCAGGCTGGCGCGGTCATGTGCCCCTGTGGTCCTAGTCGCTGGAGTGCTGGGCCAGGAAGTTTGCCATGTGGCGGAGCCCTGTCAGAATTCTCTCTCCTTCCCTCTCCCTTCTGTGTTCTCTCATTTAAAAAAGGGGGCAAGGGCAGCAGGCAGAGTGGTGGTTACGGTTCTGGACTCCCACATGACTGACTGTGGTTTGAGTCCCAGACCTGACTACTTGAAAATCAGGCTCGGTGTGTTTATGTGTGCCCACCAAATCCCAAGAGGAGACTGGAGGAGCAGGGATTGCCTTGTGGCTATCCCTTCTTGGCAGGGGGTTGTCGTTCTTCACTTCCTGTCTCTGTCTCTCTCCGGTGAGTGCATATGCCCTATGCCCCCTCCCCCCCAAAAAAAAACTAAGAAAAAAGAGAGATACAAAGTGGTATTTACTTTTGTAGTGTCCACTCCAGAAGACTGTAGCTGAATAAATGAGGAAAAGTTTGTTGGAAAAGAAACAGTGTTCAGCAAATGAAGAGAGAGGGAGAATATTCACTACATTCGGAATGATTGTCTAAACTGGTAGTGGAAGAAGTGCTATTATTTTTCCTAAAGTTTATTTATTCCATGAATAAGAAAGAGGGACCAGCAGTTAGCGTAATGGCTATGTCACTGGACTCCCACATAGTTGGCTGCAGTTTGAGTCCCGGACCTGGTGGCTTAAACTCACACTGGGCGCATGTGCGTGCGTGCCCAAGATCCCGAGCGGAAAAGGGAGGAGAAGGGATTATGGCGTGGCCATCCCACCTGGGGGGTGATTTCTCGCTTTCTGTCTCTCTCTGTCTTTCTGGTAAGTGCACACGCCCTATAGCATAAACCTCTCCAAAAAAAAAAGGGGGGGGAGAAAGAGACAGATGGAGAGATACACCCTCAGCAAGGTCATGATGCAGAGAACCAGCCTCAGGCAGCCTCAGAGCAGGGGCACCACATGCCTGGCATCCTCAACGAAGGACCAAGAACCTCCCTGTGAGAGTCCGCCAGGCTTACATCACGCCTCACTGCTACACCGCAGTTTGGCCCCCTAGGTTTCTCTCCTTTCTGGCAGTGTTTGGACCAAGGGAATTGTATAGTACTTGTGTAGAGTAGCGATTGAAATAATTTATTTGCGTTTTCTTGGTTTTCACCCTTAGATCATTGTTAGCACTTTATGTTGCTCTTTCACCAATTATCTAGTGGCTCATGCCTTCAACATCTAGCAATCTAGTTAGCAGGCGAGACAGCGAGGGGTATGTGCAGAGGGAAGGGGAGCTACCTGGTGATGGTGATGTGATCTAGACGAGGAGATGGCGTCCGTCTCAATCAGGAACCAGCGAGGACTGTGCACTTGGACCTGTGCTCTGACCCAAGCAGCCCGATGCTGTATCTAGTAGGCACACATTCTTTTTGTAGCACCTGCTTAATAGGCGGCTTTGTATAGCCAATTCACAGTGCTTTGTATGTGGATGACTGGATGACATATTCTAAATGCCTATATATTTTCATTTATTTAATCCTTACAATGCTGTGGATTAGGAGGAAACGGAACTAACACCATTTCACATAGACATCAACAGCCTGGAGACTGACTGTTTCTTCGAAGAAGAAAAGACAGTAATTTATTTCAGATTGGAAATTGTAATTATTACTACTAATTAATTATTTACTCCTTGCCTCATTGTTCTTTATATGTGTGACCAGTAAGCTCTGAGATAAGCCCTTTTCCTGCTCATTATTGGCTGTTGTCATTGTACCTGGAGTGAGAGTGTCTTATTAAAACAATTGAGAGTCCATTCTATACTAATTCTTGTAGTGATTTCTAAGGTTCCCCTGCTGAGCTTTACAAAGCAAGTTTTTTGGGCCAGCAAGTAGTTCAGCAGTTAAAGTTTGGGAATAGGGAGCCAGAACCCACTTGACGGACCAGTTTAAATCCCTGGTGGCTTCAGAAATATGCCTGTGGGACCAGCAGGTGGCGTAGTGGTTATGGTGCTGGACTCCCACATGGTGGACCATGGTTTGAGTTCTGAACCTGGTGGCTTGAAAATCACATGTGTGCATGCGTACCCCAAATCCCAGGAGGTAAATGGAGAAGGGATTGCGGTGTAGCCATCTTCCCTAGGGAATGATTTCTCACTTTCCTTCTCACTGTTTATCACTGTCTCTCTGGCGAGCACACATGCCCAATGCAAAAACCTTAAAAAAAAATGAAAAAGGCTGGTGCATGAATATGTGTGTGCCCAAAGTGCTGACAGAGTGGAGGAATGGAGAAAAAAGGACTGGAGCGGGACAATTCTCCCTTCCCTGGTGCTCTCTCTTTCTGGCAAGCGGATGTAATCTCTGGCAGTTTAAAAAAAAAAAAAAGACCTTTTACTGGGGCTATAAATCTTGATTACCGTGAATTGTCTCTATGGAAGATCCCTGTTTGGTCATTTCTCTGGCCATGACCAAAGCATCTGGCATTTACCCTCTGAGAAACGGTAGCTATTTGCTTCTCCACCTATCTGAAATCATTGAGCTCAGTTAACAAGAATGCTCATGCAGTCACCGGCTGCCCCCTCCTGTGCTCTATATGCGTGAGCCATGGTGACGGCTCCAAGCGCCACCAATGTGTACTCTGTCAGCCTCTTGGCCTGTTCATGTGACGTCTTCACCCTAGAATGCTCTCTCCCTGTTGAAGGCTTGGAGGGCACCTGTCCACTATTTAAGGTTGAGCTGAAGTATCACCCCCTTTCTGCAGACTTTCTTCTCACCTCGACCAAGCTGAGCTCTTTGGAGCCTCTGTATTTGTGTGCTCGCGTCTCTGTCAACACGATAGAGCATTCCTCTGCATTCAGTCGTCTGTAGGTCTGTCTTCTTACCATTTGATGTGGGGTTTGAAGAGACAATGATATCCTATTTCCCTGCCAAGTTTTGCCTTTTATTCTAAATAGTCTTTGATTCAATACTCACTCGTGTCATGTTCACTCAAAAGCAGCCATAGCAGTTTATACACAAGTCGGTGTGTTTTGGCCGGAGTCAAGTTCTCCTGGAGTCAGATGTGTCTAGATGGAAGTTCCTGTGTGCTTTCTTCTTTCCAAAGGCCCTTTCTATTTCCGGAGTTAGTCTCCCGATACCTGTTCTCTGGACAAGCTATACGATGGGGATATGGGTATGACGATAACTGAACAAATGTGAAGATTCTGTTACACATATTTTCTCTCTTAATGATCCTGTGAAAATGAAGCAGACATCTGACAGGTGAGAGAGCTGAAACTCAGAGGTTGTAAGTGACCTTCCTGGGGGCACGAAGGCTAGTCGACTGGGATGGTCCTCACGTGTGGAAAAGCTTCTGCGATGTTAACGTGCGGGCGTTTGTGTGCCTCAGCACGTTCTCTGCCAGTTGCGGTTTGCCTTAATATGTATGCCTACGAAGTTAGGTACGTGAAGGAAAATCTGTCCTAATGGGATGTGATTTTTGCTATAATGGATTTTTTCCAGTGGAGAATAAATTTAGTATTTATCACGTTAAATTCTTAATGGGATTTTAATGATTGTTACCTAGATTATGTTACTTCATTTTATTTTTTAGGTTTGTACCATAGGGACCAGTTTGCTGTCAAGCTCTGTGAAGAGTCAGATTTTACTCTGCTTGAAAACTAGCAAGTTAGCATGCTAGATAGAGTTTCATGCTGCCAGAAGATAGGAGGCCCTAGGGTCAGAGACAGAGGCCTCTATTACTTGTTACATGTCAGAGAATGTGGTTCCTTGGTTCATCTTGCTCCCACCCTCATCGCAAGTCCAATATGAGTGATCTGGAAAAGCCCAGGCTGATTACTGTAGAGGGTTTCTGTCTCCACTGAGGAATCAGGCTTCGAGGGCCTCGAGTTTTTTTTTTTTTTTTAAGAGGTTTTTGTTATAGGGCACGTGTGCTCTCCAGAAAGACACAGAGAGACAGAGAGACAGAAAGTGAGAAATCACCCCCGGTGGGGGGGGGGATGGCCAGCGCACAATCCCTTCTCCTCCATTCTCCTCTTAGGATCTTGGGCACGCACACACACGTGCCTGGCGTGAGTTTAAGCCACCGGGTCTGGGACTTGAACTGCGGTTGACTACATGGAAGTCCAGTGACATAGCCATTACACTAACTGCTGGTCCTGAGGGCCTCAAGTTTTGTAATGAGCAGGAAGCCTGCCTGACCTTTTTCCTGGAGGAAGACATTATCTTTATTATACTGTCATCGGCCCTGGAAAAAGACACCATCTCCATCTGCCAGGGTTTTGTGCATTATACGAACATCTTTGAAATGATAGCCTAGAACAAAAGGGCAATTAATATCTTTGCTCACAAGATACGAAGGGATGTGTGAGGACAGTGAAGAATCTTTCCTCAGCACCTGGCTGATTTAGGGAACTGCAGGTAGTTCAGAGTGAAGGTGAGTTTCAGCTTGGACTTTACCACCACATATTCGAGCTTTGGCGTTTACTGTTTGAGAAGACGTAGTACATCTCTCAGTGCAGAAAACCCACGGTTGTTGCTGGGCTCCTTTCCCTTTTTGGCAAAGAGGGCAGCATAATATTTTGGTTGGCTAGGCAGAATAACTTTAGGCTTTAAGAACTAGTTTTGGAATCAGGTCATCAGGTTCAAACTCAGCTCTGCCAATGATTAGCCTTGCAATTAAAAAAAAAAAAACGTTTATTTTATTTCCATGGGAGAGAGACAGAGAAAGACAGGCACCCCGACGAGGTCTCCACTCTGCAGTCCACCCTTAGCCTTGGCCCGCGGGGATCACAGCACATACGCTTATACACCTGTCCTGTTCAGGGCTGCCTTGAACATGAACCCAGACTTCCACGTGGGTTCAGTGTCACAGAGCTTTGTGTTTCTGCTCCGTCAGCACTGCCCACCCAGCACTGTGACTCTTTTTTTTTTTCGAGAGGTTTTTGCTATAAGGTGCTTGCGCTCGCCAGACAGACAGAGACAGAGAGACAGAAAGTGAGAAATCACTCCCCAGGGGGGATGGCCACGCTGCAATCCCTTCTCCTCCATTCTCCTCTCAGGATCTTAGGCACGCACGCACATGCGCCCGGCGTGAGTTTTAAGCCACCGGGTCCGGGACACGAACTGCGGTCGACTTATGTGGGAGCCCAGTGACATAGCCATTACGCTAACTGCTGGTCCCAAGCAGCACTGTGACTCTTAAGTTTTAGTTTTCTCATTTGCAAAATGGAGATAATATTGTAAAATAATAGCGACATTTATTTTACTGGGCCCACACCCACGCACCTTTCTTATTCCTACCTATTTGGATTGATATGAAAATTAAGTAATATATATAAAATGTGTCCAATATGCTTGGTAGGGAGCACTCCCATTTTATTGGCCAGTTATTTTGGTTTTGTTACAGTTATGTGGGTCCTTTGCAGGAGGTATAGACAGCCCTGAGTTAAAGTGCAAGTTATGCTGCCTACTAGCTGTGTGAGTTTGAGCCAGTCACCAAACTTCTTTCAGCTCCCTTCTTGCATGTACAATATGAAAAGTGTCTCCTTTTCAAGGTCATTTCTACATTGAAACAGTTTATATGCTTGGTTGAGCAGGATTTGCTTCTAACTTTGGCTGGTCTGCCTATGAACGCTTGTTTCGGTTGTAAAGAGAATTAGTGGGAAAACAGAGCATACATCGTATTTATTTTGGGATGGGGAAAGGCACCGAGGCTGTTGAGTTTGAGGGGAGTGTGTAGTAGTGAGGGCTGTGTGTGGTGGGGAACATCATCATCTTTATAGGGAAAAAAAATGACATTTATGATATAGCTTAAGCAGAAACGTGTTCTAGTTTCAGGGAAATTAGTCTGGGAGTTAATACCAAGCAAAAGGGATCTGAGTTCCTGAGGGATAGACTAAAATAGACGTTTAAACCAGTTAGCACAAAAATATTATGTAACATGTTACATAGAAGATGCCGTTTTTGTTGGCACTCTATCTATTCTCTTGGAAGGGAGCCTTCCAGAGTTCTTAGGTACTTTTAGAGTTTGTTGGATTTGAAAGAATTATTCTGTATTGCCTTATTTTTATTCTTTCAGTGCTAAACTTAACAAAGATTTTGGAGCTGAAACTTAATTTTATTGAGTGGTGTTCTCTGCACCTTGCTTCTAATTTTGCAGTTTTTAGAGTGTGCTTGTTTAAGTAGTTAATAATTGAGAAATAAGATATGAATAGTAGCTCCTATAATGAGCCCTGCCAGGACCATGCGTCTAGTTGGTGTAATAGTCAGAAAACTTAACAGATGGCCAGGCAAAGAATAATAGATATTTGAAATAGGCAACTGTAAAGTAGTTTCTTTCTTTTTCTAATTTATTTTTTGGTTAATTGATGATATGGGCCAGTAATTTACATTTCATTCATGTCTTCCAGAAATATTTGTATCGAACTGTACTGTGTTTGCTTCTCATCCTTACAATTCGTGGCCATATCACCATATCACATTACCTGCCCCTCACATTTTCATACAGTTATAGCATAAGTAGAGCGAGAGGTTGCGATATGAACTGAGATTTTATTATGTTGTTGTTCTATGTTCATTTAATGGTATTGATTGACCTCAATTGAACACCATGAGAATAGATTTCTTAGAACTGTAGGAAAATATATTTGCCAGAATTTAATCATTTCTGTTAGTTTAACAGATGGCTAAATTACCTTTTTTTTGTTGTTAAAAATGCCTTTTGAATCTGGCTCTAGGAAAGATAATGGAGTAAGACATGCAGCAGATACTTATGCACTTATTAGAAGTACTGAGTATTTGTCATGTGCTGGAGTAAGTATCCTCCAGTGATGGCCCCAGTGGGTCCCTCATCACATACATGTATGCTCTTCCTCTCATCAAGAGATGGAGTTTTTTTGAGTTAGTTGGTAAGTAACAGTAGGTGTAATTGGCACCATGGGTGGAGTTTGAACCCACATTGGTGTATGCCCATATAGTCGTGTAACAGATGACCCCAAAAGTTACTGTTGTAAAACCATAGACTTTTTCTTTTTGTTTTAGATTTTTGCAATAGGGTACATGTGCTTGCCAGAGAGAAAGAGAAATCACCCCCCAGAAGGGATGGCCATGCCACATTGCTTCTCCTCCATTCTCCTTTTGGGATTTTAGGTGGCCATGCGCACACATGTGCCTAGTGTGATTTTCAAGCTGCCAGGTCTGGTACTTGAACCATGGTTGGCCATGTGGAGTCCAGCACCTTAACCACTATGCCACCTGCTGGCTCAAAACTACAAACTTCTTTTAATGTTTCATTATTCATTGTGTCAAATGAACTGAGCTGGGAGGTTCTATTCTATGTGATGTTGGTAAAGATGGCAGCCATTCATGGGCTGTTCTGGGTTGGCACTTGCAACATGGTATACATACAAGGCTAGTAGTTAATGCTAACTATTGACTAGCTGCTCAGTGGAAGGCGTTCATCAGTTCTCCTTCATAGGCTTCTCCATGTGACTTGGGTTTCTCCCAGCATGGTAGTTGGGTTATGACAGGAAGGAAGCAGAAACTGCCAGTCCTATTAGGATCTTGGCTTCGAAATTCCAGAATGTCACTTCTACTCTATCTAATTATTCAAAGCAATCACAAGACCAACTTCAATTCTTGGATAAAAGAAATAAACTCTTCTTATCACTGAGGAGATAACATTTATATAGGGACCTTAGGGATTGAAGGTGTAAATTTTGGAAGACCACTTAACTTAGGAAGATCAGCATTGGCCCATATATAGGGGATCTTCAAGCGTTTGATATATAAGGCCAACTGTTGAGTTACATTATCGTATCAGGGTATAGATACTGGAATTTAAAGTAAAAGCAAGTGGAACCCAAGTCCAAGGTGTATATAGGTGTGCATAAACTCAACCAACAGGTCTGACACTGTGAGAGCCACAGTAAATTTTGAGATGAAAAACATGGAAATTGTTAAGTACTTAGGGGGAGAGATTCTGTGTCATTGAAGCCCCTATAGAAGTGTCTCTTAAAACTGATCCTCAACAACTTGCTTCAGAAATACCTGGGACACTTATTTTTAAAATGCAAAATAATGGAGCTTCTGAAGCAGAGCCCAGGAATCTGCATTTTAAATAAGAATCACAAGTAATTTAGATGCAACCTGAAATTGGAGAACTCCTGCCACTCCTTAAGGTGCCTTAAATGAGTGTGTTTACTAAATTGAATTATACATCAGTTTTAGTACCTTCTGATTTGAGAGCTGACTTTGCAAGTAATAGTAAAAATATCTAATGAACATCGAGTGCTTATTCTGTGTTGGGCTCTGTGCTAAGTATTCACTATCATCTAACTTGTATAGAGAATATATTGTTACTATTCTCTTTTAACAGAGGGTAGATAAAATTTAAATTTAGAAAGTTCAAATAACTTGCCTGAGATCACAAAAAGTGGTAGATACAGAAATGAAACTCAGACACTACTTTCGTATTGATAATGATGTTGTGAACACCTTGCTTTTGGGGTTTCATGCCTCACACACCCATAGTTTTGCAGATAAATTAAGGAATCTGTGAAAGAATAGGAGACTAGTAAAAGTTGTAGCAATTTTGGTGCTTCAGCAACTATTAATAAAAATTTCTGTGTTTGTATTCTTCTATGTTTAGCTCTTCAGCTAAAGGTGTTATGGTAATGTTACTGAATCATAAGAAGAGATATGTATCTTTTGTTTTCTTTATTTGTGATAGAGTGTGTGTTTGCACACCTTCCTGTGGAGCACCCTTCACAGGATCTGGCCATGACATGATCCCCTTCCTCCAGGCTTCAAGCCCCTTGGTTCTTGGACACTTATGCAGGTGCCAAATAAGTTTTGGGCTGACCTGACTGGGGATTCTATCTATGGTCATTGTGTGGGATCTGGCTTCTCTCACTTTTTTTTAGAGAAAGGTTTTTGCTATAGGAAGTGTATGCTTGCCGGAGAGACAGAGGGACAGAGAGATAGAAGAAAGCAAGAACTCATCCCCCACACCACAGTCCCTTCTCCTCTATTCTCCTCTTGGGATTTTGGACATGCATGCACATGCACCTAGTGTGGGTTTTAAGCTGCCAGGTCTGGAACTAAAACCATGGCTGACTACGTGGGAGTCCAGTGACATAACTATTACACTATCTGCTGGTCCTTAAATCTGGCTTCTCTTGAGTACTGCTTTACCATTGTACTACAGAGCTAGTGCTAGGCACGTGTCTTTTTAAAATTTTGCCAGAGAGAGACAGAGAGAAAGAAAGTGAGAAAGAACCTCCCACGGGGGATGGTCGAACTACAATTCCTCCTTCTCTGTTTCTCCCTTCTCTGGGGATTTTCAGCACAGACACACATGTGCCTGGGTGTTTCTCAAGCTGCTGAGTCCAGGACTTGAACCCTGTGATCACCCGTGTGGGGTCCAGCCATCTTAGCCACCAGGTCACTGGCTGTGTTGGCATGTCCCGTGAAACCACTTATAAATTGTTAAAAATAGATGCAATACTTCAAATAATTTGACAATATCTCCTGAATGTGAAAGGACAGTACTGGACCCCACAGGGCAGCCTGTCATGTGGGGGTCAAGGCAGCGGGATCCCAGATGGCCAGCTGCATTGGAGTCCTGGACCTTGCAGCTTGAAAAATGCATGCCCCCACTCATTGGTAGAGATCAAAAGATTGGAGGACATGAAAGCAGTGAAAAGAGTTATGGACACTGGAGGCGGTGTGGAGGGAGGATGGGAGAAGGGAAGAACGCAGGAAAGGAAATTAGGGAGTAAAAAGAGAGGCAAGACATTTGTGGGACACAGTTTATTGCCTGCTGATGATGTGTATAGTACTCTCAACTAGACTGGTCTGAGGTGTTTTTCATGTTGGATGAATTCTCTTTACAAGCTAAATGATGTATAGTGATCAAATTTTTAAAAAAGAATAATAAAAAAATTTAGAAAAAAAAGAAAAAAGAAAAATGTATGCCCCAAATCCTGAGAGTGGAATGGAGGAGAAGGGATTGTGCCTTATCAACCCTCTCTAGGCACTTTAAATTCCCCCCTTTTCTCTGTCTCTCTCTGGCAAGTGCATGTGCCTTAGGGCAAATTTAAAAAAAAAAAAAAAAGAGTACGATCATAGACTGATAGACTTTTAGGCCTGAAATGGCCTTCTTAGGACATCTGTTCATGTTCCTTCTTAAAATGAGGGAACTGAGCCCCAGAAAGATTAAATTATTATCCCAGAGTCTCAAAGCAAATTATTGACAGTCCCAGATGTCCTGATTCAGTCCAATATGAATTCTACTTTCATTCTGGTTCTATCTTCAGTATCTTTATGAAACAATTAAAAAATTTATTAACTAGATTTAAAAATTTCATCCCATTTAGAGCAACCTAATTAAAAGTTGTGCAGATGTTCACTGGAGGAGGACAATTTGTAGTTCAAATTAGAAGCAAATGTAGTAAATTTGGAAAGAATGTTGGGTGCAGTTGCAAAAATAGATGTGAGTAAATGACTGGGTTATTTAAGTAGAAAAGCCTGTTTTGAAACAAATGCTTTTGTGGAATGTATTATTTATGGGACCATACATCCAGTTTTGGTTTTCTAGCTTGATAAAAGCCTAAAATAATTCAATATAAAAATGGGATAACAGCTGGTTGAGTTCTAGATTTGTTGACAAAGTTGATTTGAAGTAATAGTTATTTTTTTGCCTTAAATTCTGTGAATTCAGAAGGAATCTCAAAGAGGCAATTTAAGATTTTAACTTTAAACTGCGCATTAGAACAGTGGTCTTCAGATTTTACCACTCATCAGATAACCTTGAGGTATGTACAGGTTGCTGCACCCCACAACTGAATTTCAGATTCAGCCTCTGATTTATTGATAGCTATTCTAGATCTTTTGCAGTTCCATATGAATTTTAGAATCAGCTTGTCAATTTCTAGAAAAGAGTTTGCTGAGAGTTTGGTTAGGATTATGTGCCCTGCGGTCTGGAAGTTCCTTCAAGGTACCAGGGTGCGGGACCAGCCACTGTAGCGTGTGCTGGTAGATGCAGCTCATTGGCAGGCCCAGGCCAGCTGGGAGGCCCAAGTTAAATTCTTGGCCCACCCTAAAAAGCCATGGTCCTAGCTCTCAGGGGGCTAATACAAGAGGATTGTGACATAATGAGACCCTATCTGAAAAAAAAAAAAGGTTAAAAGGATAAAAAAAGATTTTAAGATGGGACTGTTATAGGTGTCACTTCATACGCTTTGGTGACTCTCCTTTGTATGATGTATCTTTTTTTTTTTTGGAGAGGTTTTCGCTATGGGGTGTGTGCACTTGCCAGACAGACAGAGAGAGATAGAGAGACAGAAGGCAAGAAATCACCCCCCAGGGGGGATGGCCACGCTACAATCCCTTCTCCTTCATTCTCCTCTCAGGATCTTGGGCACACACACACGTGCCCGGCATGAGTTTAAGCCACTGGGTCTGGGACTTGAACTGCGGTCGACTCCATGGGAGTCCAGCAACATAGCCGTTAAGTCAACTGCTGGTCCCTGTATGATGTATCTTGCAAACCATTTTTTCTTTCCTTATTTCCGGTTTGATTTATTATTATTATTTTATATTTTGCCACAAGGTGCACATGTTCCTAGAGAGGGAAAGTGAGAAAGCACTTCCAATGGAGCCTTGGTAATGCTGCAGTCCTTTCTCCTCCTTTTTTCCCTTCTGTTGGAATTTTGGGCACACATGTACATTGATATGTTCTTCAAGCTGCCAGGTCCGGAACTAGAACCCCACGGTTGGCCATGTGGGATCCAGTAACTTTAACCACTAGACTGTGGACTGGCCCAACCTGTTTAAAATGGATTTTAATATTTTTTGATCATGTCGGGCAGGTTATTTCTGTTCCCTGTTATTTCATCTTGGCCAGAAGTGAAAATACTATGGTAGGTTTTTGATAAAAAAGAAAGTAACAATAGCTTGTGCTTGAGCAAGAGATTGGGTAGCAGCATGGAAGAAGGAATAGTGGGACAAGAGGTTGAACAGGGAGATCACTGAGGAGGCAGATCAGTCATCTGAGGAAGAAACAACGAAGATGGAAATTGAGGCAACCGTAATTGGAAAGGAGATTATCATTGATTTAACAGGCATGATCCATAGAACTTGGTGACTAGTTAGATGTGGAGGATGCTGGGGAGGAGTCTTAGATGACCTCGGGTTTTAAGTCTTGCATATAATTGGGTTCAGAGACTGGGTGCCTGCATGTGGGATGTGATTGATCGGACTGGGACCTCCCATTGTATAAATACTAGTGTAGCATTATAATTGATACCCTGGAGTTCAGAACCTGTTACTCAGTGAATATTAATAGTTCTGTATTTCTTACTTTGCAGTCATCCAAAAACAGATACATTAGTAATTATTCCCATTACAGAAGTGGTTTACCACCCAACAAAGAGTTCTCTGAGTAGTTTTTAGTTTTGATTTAAGTGTTTATGGTTCATTATTTGGATAAGAGACTTTTTTTTTTCCTTTCTTTTTTTTGAGAGAATTTTGCTATAGGGCATGTGCGCTTGCCAGAAAGACAGAGACAGGGAGACAGAAAGCGAGAAATCACCCTCCAGGGGGGATGGCCACGCTGCAATCCCTTCTCCTCCATTCTCTGCTTGGGATTTTGGGCATGCACACACATTTGCCCTGGTGTGTTTCAAGCCAGCAGGTCCAGGATTTGAACCGCAGTTGGCCATGTGGGAGTCCAGAGCCTTAGCCACTACACCACCTGCTGGCCCCAGGATAAGAGACTTTTTTTTTGGAGAGTTTTTTGCTATAGGGCACGTGCGCTTGCCAGAAAGACAGAGACAGGGAGACAGAAAGCGAGAAATCACCCTCCAGGGGGGATGGCCACGCTGCAATCCCTTCTCCTCCATTCTCTTGGGATCTTGCACACGTACCTGGCATGAGTTTAAGCCACCAGGTCCAGGGCTCGAACTGCGGTCGACTACATGGGAGTCCAGTGACATAGCCATTATACCAACTGCTGGTCTTTTTTTTTTTTTTCTTTTCAGATAAGAGACTTTTAATCAAGGGTAGATAGACAGAATCTGGGAGTAATTTCTGACTTAAGTTAATTAAGTAAAAAATAAAGCATTTTAGAATTGATGTTAGTAGGGCCAGCAAGCGGTGTGTACGTTAAGGTGCTGGATCCCAAAGGTCCAGCTTCACAGTTCAAGGCTCAGCCTGGTGGCTTGAGAATCATGCTGAGTATGTGTTTATGTGTGCCCAAAATCCCTAGAGAAGAGTGACGAAGAAGGGATTGCGGCATGGCCACCTCTTGGGGGATGATTTCTCACTTTCCCTCTCTCTGTCTTTCTCTCTCTGGCAAGTGCACATGCCTTATGGTAAAAAACAAAAACAAAGTAATAGAAAAAATAAGAATTACCTTATAAAATCTCGGATACATCTTTTCAGAAATTTTTACCACATGTGGAGGCACAGATATTAAGGAAATACTGTGTATTGGATGGGACACAATAAATTATGATAGGTTTATTTTCCTAAGTTGTCAGTGATTTAAACTTTAACAGACTGATTTGGCTTTATTTTCATGAAATCAAATGTATTTTACTTTCTAAAAATAAGCACAGAAATAAATTACTTTTTTTTTAAGTTGTGTGTGTGTGTGTGTGTGTGTGTGTGTGTGTGTGTGTTTTCCCTATAGGGCTTGCTGGAGAGAGAGAGACAGAAGGTGAGAAATACCCCGCAGGGGGGATGGCCATGCCACAATCCCTTCTCCTTCATTCTCCTCTCAGGATTGCATGCACACATGCCTGGCATGAGTATGAAGCCACCAGGTCTGAACCTCAATCCAGGGTCAGGCATGTGGGAGTCCAGTGATATAACATTATACTGTCTGCTGGTCCCCAAATAAATTACTTTCTAACAAATAGGACCATGAAGTATTTCCTTCCTTTTGTGATTGTGTATGTTCTACTGTTTGTTTCAAGAAATATTTCTTAGAATAAAATACTTCTCATTTAGACCCACATTTGAGCATTAGACAGAGAATGGATTACAATCCTTGTCATCATGCTTTTTAACTTAATACACTTCTTATCAAGGTATCTTACGACTTATGCTTATAGTTTCTGATGTTAATTAAATTGCTCCTTCATTAACTTTGTATTTTAAAGTAAACTTGATCCTATTTGTAATCTCCTTCCTGGAATAAGTTTATTTAAAGTAGGTACAGAGATTTACTGGGTCAAGGCAGCTGCTGTCCATGTATAGGTGAGCTGAAGATGACTGACCTTTTCTGACTAGCTGTCTCAGTTATGGATTTAATATTCTGTTCCTGACCACCCTACGTCCTCTACCTTTTTTTCCCCCACTAGAGTGATCGCCCTGGAACAGAAGGATGCTTTCTATTCTAAATATGCTTAGATCTTGCCAGATTCTTCTGGTGCGGAAATGGATTATGTCCAAAAGGTGACGATTGAGGTAGTTAGGAGAATGGATTGTTATTTAGTAGACCCTGATTTGAGTCGTCTCTCTACAGCTCCTTAGCTGTGTAACTTTAATTCAAAGTACTTAACCTCTCTGAGCCTTTTTTTCTTTCTGTAAAATGGGGGCAGTAAGAGTATCATCTTCACAGAGATATTGTAAATTGCTTAGCTTAGTATACATAGTACGTGCTCAGCAAATTTTAGTTATTATTTATTAATGTAACTTGAGAGAAAACTGAGAAAGACAGGAGTGTCAAATTTATGTATCACAGAAAATAGGAAAGGTTAGCTGATCAATTAGATGATAGATTGAATTTAGAAAGACCTCTACCTCCTGTATGAAATGGTAGCATTATTTCAGGACATATTTAATAGCCACATTCCATTCTTTCAGGGTCTGTGATCTAGAAGAGAATTGAGACTTTTCTGTATGCTCCAAGAGGTAGCTTTCTGGAGCAGAGAACCAGGGCTCAAGCCTGGCTTCTGATATTAAGGTGAAATCAGTTACTTTAACCACTCTGAGCCTCAATTTCCTCAGTCATGTAAGACGAGAATAAAAATCACTCTATATGAGGGTTAGGTGGTGTAATTAAGTTCACCTATGTTGAAGAACAATACTCTGGCACTGTTTTAGGGAGGTACTGAGTAAGCTCTCTATTTTGGAAGGACTCTAATAATCAGAGCTGGTAAGCAGTGGAACAAGCTTTCCCATCACACTGAGAGCTAAAGCAAAGTCTAAATAGCTACATCAGAGCCTTTAAAATTTTTACATGGAGTAGAAATGTATAAAAAGCTCTTTGAGAGAACATGCGTTGTCTGCCTTGTTCATTGACCTCCAGGGGACTCAGTGTAGTGCAAGGCATGTGGTCTGAGTGGATTTTCTCCACTAATGTCCTCTTATTTGTTTAGCATCACTCTTGTTTTTCTTGTGTTGCATGGTGTTTTCCTAGATGTATTGGTTTGCCTTTATTTGTTATTTTAGAATGTATATTTTGACATGAAACTGAAGCAGTCACTCACTGTTCTTTTTGTTGGTGGACACTTACTGAAGACAAAGGCCCAGAGACTCTTGATATGATGATTTTCATTGTGAGATCTTCTGAGATGAGTTTCCTCTTGGCTTTAGCCATTTTTAATTTCTGTTTTTTCTGCTGTTTCCATAAGTATTTTAATTTTTGTCGTCCCTTTTTAAAAAGAGGATGCCTTATACATAGAATAGTTCCATGAAATTATAGTTTCAAGAAACCCAGAGCGATGTTTGCCTCTGGGAGGAGTTTGGGAATTGGAGCCATCACATTATTGTGTTGTGTGAGTGATTTAACCATACCATCATATCCTTTATTTTTATTTATTTATTTATTTATTTATTTATTTATTTTTTGGGAGCTTTTTGCCAGAGTGCATGTACTCGCTGGACAGATAGAGACCACCACACCACCTGTTGGCCCTTGCTTTATTAATTTTAAAAACGTTTTGTAAACAATGGGTAGGATGGTCCAACCGCAGTGACACAAGGAGGACACTGCTGATGGCTGAGACAGCCTGAGAGGCCTGGGTTTGGCTTCTGGTTCAACCTAAGCCAGCTGTGCACCTGTGGGTCTAGCTGATGGAAGCTGAGGCAGGAGGACTGCAACGTGGTGAGACCCTGACAAAAATGCCTATAGCAGATGACGTAATGGTTATGTCGCTGGACTCCCACATAGTCAACTGTGGTTTGAGTACTGGATCAGGTGGCTTAAAACTCATGCCAGGCATGTGTACATGCATGCACGTGTACATGCATGCAAAAAATCCCAAGAGGAGGATGGAGGAGGAGGGATTGTGGCATGGCCAGCCCCCCTAGGGGGGTGGGATTTTTCATTTTCTGTCTCTGTCTCTCTGGCAAGTGCTTTATAGCAAAAAAAAAACACACACACACACACACACTCACATGCACACACACACTCCTATTGCTTTCTGTCTCTCTCAGGGGAAAAAATATGGGTGGGAAAACCCTATGATGCAATAGATACTAGCTCAAGTGAAACTGGAGATTTGTATTGGGGATTATTACAAAATTCAGTTTATGCAGCAAATTGCTTCCATTCATTCTATCTCCTCATTTGAGGCATTATGATGCATGCTTTACTTAGATTCTCACTTAATTTTCTCAATAATCATAAGGGGCTTAGGTCTCACTCCCTTTGTCTTTGTAGCCACAAACATCTGTAAACCAGAATAAGGCTGTGGTCCTAAGCTCTTGGGTTTCCAAGTCTTACCCTGCAGGTAAGACTTATGCACAGGCATGGATTTGAAGACCATGAGAAATGGCAGTTGTTGAAATCCAGGGATCAGATAGGAAGATGGCAAGACAGATGTGGAAAAAGTATTTAAATCAAATAAAAGACATGGCCGAAGTTGAATTTTGGGGCTTTATAATAAATAACCAGGGACCAGCAGATGACGTAATGGCTACACTGCTGGACTCCCATGTAGTCTACCACGATTCGAGTCCCAGACCTGGTGGCATAAACTCATGCCAGGCATGTGTGCATGCGTGCCCAAGATCCTGAGAGGAGAATAGAGGAGAAGGGATTGCAGCATGGCCATCTTCCCTGGGGGGGGAGGTGATTTCTTGCTTTCTGTGTCTCTGTCTCTGTCTTCCTGGCGAGCACATGCACCCTATAGCAAAAAACCTCTCTAAAAACGAAATAAACAAATAAATAGCCAAGAGGGATCTATGATATATTTAAAAATAATAGATGTTGGGACCACCAGATGGTGAAAAATGGCTGCATCACTGGACTCCCATGTGTTCGACCATGGTTCGAGTCCTGGACCTGGTGGCTTAAACTCATGCTGGGGGTGTGTGCATGCGTGCCCAAGATCCTGAGAGGGAAGTGGAGGAGAAGGGATTGCGGCGTGGCCATCCCCTTTGGAGGATGATTTCTCACTTTCTGTGTCTCTGTCTCTTTCTGTCTTTCTGGTGAGTGCACGTGCCCTAAACCTCTCCAAAATAATAATAATAATAATAACAACTATAATAATAATGATAGATGTTCATGGCCTGAGATTCATAGTGCTTTTTAAACATTTTTTAAGTTTATTTACTATTTTTAAGAGACAGACAGACAGACAGACACCCCTGACAGGCCCTCACCATGCCGTGATTCCCTCTGGTTTTCTTGCCAGCCAGGATCACAGATGCACCCGGCACATTCACATCAGCCCAGGTCTGAGCCTGGCATCTTCCCTAGAGCCTGGCTCTAGGATGGTGCAGTGATGACTCGCCTCCTGTGCCACCATGGCTTGTCCTCACAGTGCTTTCAATAAGTAACAGAGATTAAAAAAAAAAAAAAAAAAAGTAACAGAGATTGATTTCTATGATTTTATGAATTTAATTCATCATCAAATGTATTTCAAACAATATTTTGAGTAATACCTTTGCCATGGCAGTTTATGGAACATTAACACATGCTCTAAAGAAATATCTATCTATATAATAAAAGATCTATGGTCTCCATTACTCTGAAGTAGAGCTAGTTAAGTTGGTCAGTGTTCTCTCACTTTCTCTTTTTAAGAAGCGGGTAATTTTCTAGAGAACTATTTTTGGCTAGAGCACAGATTATGCATTACTCCATGACTTTTGCATGGAATGTGTCCTGCTGATTACTCTGCAGTAGTTCAGACCTGAGGTCAGCCACAACCCCACCATTTCTTAGCTGTGTGGCTTGGGGCAAGTGGTTTAACTCTGTGAGCATCAGTTTCTTTGTTTCTATAATTAGGTATTTAATACATACCTAATCCACATTGTTGTAAACAAGGACTGGATGATGCAGTGTGTTCAAAATGCCAGCATGTAGTCAGTACTTGGTGAAGTTTTGTTCTCTTTTAAAATCTATGTCTTTCTCTTCTGTTGTTATTTGACATTTTAACTTTTTTTAAAAGAATTATTTTATTCAACTTTATTTATTTATTTTTAATTTGACCAGGGAGGGACAGAAGGGCAGAGAGAGAGAGAGAGAGAGAGAGAGAGAGAGAGAGAAAGGACACAGAGAGAGAAAGCAAGCAAGCCACCAAGTTCAGGACTCAAACCACGGTTGGCCGTGTGGGAGTCCAGCACCCTCAACTACCAAGCCACCTGCCAGCCTCATGACCATTTTAATTCTTAATCAGTCTGGGTAATTCTTTTATTGTTTTAAGACAGTGAAAAATCACCTCCCAGGGGGAATGCCTATGCCACCATCCCTTCTCCTCCATTCTTCTCCCAGGATTTTGAGCACACACACACACACACACACACATACACACACATGCACCCAGTGTGAATGTTAAGCTGCTGGGTCTGGGACTTGAACTGTGGTCGACTACATGGGAGCCCAGTGATGTAACCATTACACTATCTGCTGTTCCCAAGTCTGGATAATTCTAAATCAGTCTCAGTGAAGAGCAGCAAGGGCCTTAGTTTACCCTCTCACCCGTTCTGAGACTGCAGTCTCATGAGTTCAACTTGTGCTTTGGAAGTTCACGAAGAGAGCTGAGAGTATTAAAGGGCATGGTCTTCATTGATACTTTCAGGTTCCGGAGCCAGAATGCTTTCAGTATTCAGACTGATTATATTTGCAGAATAGCTGTCCGTTCTGTAATAATTACAATGACAGATAATATCTTGTTATTACTTATCAGGCCCTGTTTTGATCATTTTGCAAATATTCTGTCATTTAGTCCTCATGTCAACCTTATGAATTAGGTACTGTTATATCCATTCTCCAGAAGGAATCTGAGAGTCTAATAAAGTGACTTGCTAAGCACTGTGTGGCCAACGCATAATACAGTGCAGTCTACGTAAATATACAGTACAGCCAACATTTTAATGAAATCTGCTTCTAGCTAACTTTTTCAGTTACCATATTATACAGTGTTCCTCTCTGTGTTGTTATGATTTAAAAAATTGTGTGAATAAAGTAAAGATGACTATTGAGGTGACTATTTCTTGAGTATTTCTCTTGTGATCAATATTATTTATAAAAATCCAGCTGCTTGGGACCAGCAGATGGTTGAGGTGCTGGACTCTCACATGGCTGACGATGGTTCAAGTCCTGGACCTGGTGGCTTGCTTTCTCACTTTCTCTCTCCCTCTTTGTGTCGGTCTCTACTCTCCCCGGTGAGGCGCACATGCCCTAAAGCAAATTTAAAAAAAAAAAAATTAAATTAAATAAATAATTTTTTTTTGGAGAGGTTTTTGCTATAGGGCCTGTGCGCTTGCCAGACAGAGAGATAGAAAGTGAGAAATCACCCTCCAGGGGGGATGGCCACGCTGCAATCCCTTCTCCTCCATTCTCCTGTCGGGATCTTGGGCATGCACGCACACATGCTCGGCATGAGTTTTAAGCCACCGGGTCTGGGACTTGAACCACGGTTGACTACGTGGGAGTCCAGCGACATAGCCATTACGCTAACTGCTGGTCCCAATAATTATTTTTTAAAAAAAGAATCTAGCTTTGTCATATGCTGCTGCAGATTTTTGTTATAGGGCATATGTGCTTGCTGGAGACACAGAGGGAGACAGAGAGAAAGTGAGAAAGCACCCCTAAAGGGGAATGGCCGTGCCATGGTCCCTTCTCTGTTCTCTTCTCAGGGTTTTGAGCACGCATGCCCAAGCACCTGGTGTGAGTTTCAAGTCACCAGGTCTGGGACTCGAACCATGAACCATGTGGGAGTCCAGTGCCTTAACCAGTGAACCACCTGCTGGCCCCTGCTCTTGTACTCTTCACTATTACTTCTAGTGGGAGACAGTCATCAAATGTGGATTCAGTTTAACTTTACCACACTATTGTATATGTGGAGGAATAATTATAACCTTAAAGTACACTGCGGTGAGAAGTAACCAGGTTTCTGTTAAATATTGCTCAAGCAGTGAGTTAGTCATTAAATTCAACTTCTGATGAATATGTAATGATTACTTAATATTAGGCTGCCAGGAAACATATACACATACTCACAGAGGTAGGTGTGCAGATATATGGGGATAGAGATAGTTGGAGCTCTATTTCCAGAGAGGAAGGGTGTTTTTTGTTTTTGTTTATTTGTTCGTTGCGGGGAGGGGCTGAGGGTATGGTTTGTACTGTTATTTGTTAGAGTTTTTCCAAAAAAGCATACTTAATCTTATTTATGAACAAGAAAATCAAATTTTAATTTGAAGAGATTGGGAAATAGTCATTGTTTCAGAAACTGAAATCTCCCTGCCATACGCCTAATTTATTCTAAGAAATTTAAAGTCTACTCAGGCAGTTCCTTACCTCCTTTCTTCCTGTCCTTCTTGCCAAAATGGACATATGTACTTTATGACATTTCATATTTATCAGGCTCTTTTGAGTCTATGAGTCATATCGAACTGGAGTCAGCAACCCCCTAAGAACACTAACTGCCTGCCTTGTCTCAGCCTGGTATTTTACTGATAAATGCGTGGAGTTGAATTTAACCGACTATATATAGTTCTTAGTGTTCCTGTTCAGACATGCCTGTTCAAGGCTTTGTGGAATAAGGAACACCTGATTTCCATAATTTTTATTTGTTTAGGACAGAATTTTAGGAAACAGCTTGGTCATGGGTAAAACTGTGTAGTCGAATCAGAGACATAAAGTTGGAAGGGATAAGTGGGTAAAATTTTTCTTGAGACTCTGCCTCCCTGATACACACACACACACACACACACACACACACACAGAAACACAAACACACACACCCTACTTGTAAAATAAAGAAATTTTATGGACCTATAAAGCATGAAGTGTTTGGTCCTGTTCTGGAGAGTAGGAAGGATTCTGGAAAAGGACCTTGTGGCTGAGATCATAGGAAACAGCAGGGCCAAACAAAAGTCCCTCTGACATCAGGTGTGAGATGAGGTAGTCTAGAGAGATGTGTAGAGAGATGTGTATGATCTGTTTGGGGAAAGAGGGAGGAAAAGTGACTTCGTTTTCATGTCTGTTTCATTGGAGGCAGTTCTGCTAAAGACATGGGGCCGATGGAAGAACTTACTTGGCTCTAGGTACCCTGGACTTTTGCAGGACCTTTTTTGATCTCTGCTTCCCAAACTTCAGACTGGGCCTCAGGGAAGAGAGATTTTTTTTCTCTCCTGGGCATGCCTCAGGCCTCGGGCTACAAGTCTTACACAGCTGTGGTTAGGGAAGGACCTTGTTTAAAATAGTTGGTCAAGGAGTTGTAAACTTACCTTCATTCTTGATGAACTGGTTGCAGGTTTAAGATGAAGAAGTTTGGTTAGTCTGTTGCCCAGGCCCACATGGACTTGGGAAAGTCAAGATAGAGAATTTTCTCTCTCCCCATCATCTTGCTTTCTTTTGCAATAACTAATTTTATTTATTATTATGATTTATTATTTATTTATTAAATTTTATTATTACTTATTATTTATTATATTTATTATTATTATTTGCTATAGGGCACATGTGCTCGAGAGAGGGAGAGAGAGAGAGAGAGAGAGAGAGAGAAAGCCACCAGGTCTGGGACTTGAACTGCAGTCAGCCCTCCTGGAAATCCAGCACATTAATCACCATACCACTTTCCTGCCAACCCCTGTTGTTGCTTTTTGACCTGAGGCCTTGAAAATGGTATTATATTGAACAAATAGGGTATTCATGAATAGACCCTCCGGAGTGTTGGGACTGTCTTGTGTGTCCATAGTGTGTGGCCATAATGCTGCAGGCTTGCTACCTGTATCTTTTAATCACAAAGAACCTGGAATTTGTCTTACTTGAGTCTACATCTATAAAAATAGCTAGTTTTTCTCCTCACTTCCTTTTCTTTCTCAGATCTGTGTCTTTTTTGTCCCTGGTCTTTCATGTTTCAGACAACCAGCATTGACTGCTATCTTTTTTCTTTCATACATGTTCATATTTTCCCCTGCCTTAGCCATCATCTTCCTTTCATTGAAGTTTCATGAATTTTGTTTTTAGTTGAATTTGAGAACAGATCAGTTCTACTGATCATGTAACTTTAATGCTCATTGAACACTTCAAAAAGAGAATGGTAATAGTTACAATACTGCTGTTAGTGCGTTTTGACGTTGAGTAACAGATGACGTGTTTAATGAATAGCATGATTGTTTCGATTGCATAATTAAAGCTTTCTTTGACTTTAGGGAAATCATATGCAGGCCAGTTTCATCTATTCCGAGACTTTTATATTGTGTAAATATCAGCACCTCATTCTAAAAAGAAAACTTTTCTTTAGTGATTGTTTTTCTAGAGTTCACCACTGAATAGGAAAAAAACTGAAACCAACAGGAACCATCTTTAATGAATGGGCTTAATCCTGTGGCCCTTCCTGACCTCCGGTAGTAGTTATCAGCCCACAGCAGTTCGGCATGGTGTTGGGTGCAGTGCTGCGGGACCAGGGTCGTTGGGTGCAGACACACGGGTTGTAGGAGAACAGCCCTGGCACTGGCGGACTTAGGAAACAGCTAGAATTTTATAATGTGAATCAGGGATTATCTGTGCCCTCTGGACTTGATTTGTTGGGGTGGGGAACGTATTTCAGCTAGTGATTGTACTAAATTCTTGGAACAATTTCTTAATCGGTGTGCCAGGTGGCAGGTCTTGCAGTCACCAACATCTCTCCATGAGACTTCTTTGTATATTTATTGGCTTGTAAATCAGTGTTCAAATACATCCATGGGTTCATTTGATTAATGAAAGCAAGGGTTGACTGTAATAAATGTTCAGGAAATGGCACACTGAAGACAAATTTGAATATTCCTGGCTTCCTCCAGGCCGTGTGTGGCTGGAAGAAGGCAGTCAGAGGTGTGGATAATAAAATCATTTCCTCTGAACTCTACTCAGAAGTATTCCTGCCTTCCGGGAAGGACTTTCCCCCTCCCCTCGGACATTGCTCGGCCACTGCCCTTCAGCTGCTGGCTGGTTGTGCTGCTGCTTGTGTCTCCGTGGCTACCAGTGCCCGTCACCTACTGTGGGCACTTACCTCTGAGCACTGGAGTCGACTCAGTGACTCTCCTCGCATTCAGTGGGTAACCAGCCTGCTTGTATGATGCTTCAAGCCATCCGTGCTGATGAGAAAGAGCACTCTTGTCATCAATATTAAACTTACTAATCTTCTGGGGCCAGCAGGTGGCATAGTGGTTAAGGCGCTGGACTCCCACATGACTGACAGCAGTTCAAGTCCTGGACCCAGTGGCTTGAACTCATGCTGGGCGTATGTGCATGCGTGCCTAAAATTCCAAGAGGAAGATGGAGAAGAGATTGTGGTGTGACCATCCCCCCAGAGGTTGATTTCTCACTTTCTCTGTGTGTGTGTCTCTGAGGAGTGCATACATCCTACAACAAAAATCTATCTTAAAAAAAAACAAAAACAAAACTTACTAATCTTTTAAAATGGAGAAAAATCATTTTCTATTTGTTACCACTTTCTTCTACTTAAGGAATTGGGAAAGAGATTTCCAGGACCAGGTCTGATAGCCGTGGAGTGGCCTTGCCCAGAGTCCTCCTCATGAGTGCTACTTTTTGCTAACGGATCACCAGAGAGCTGGGCTGAAGAGTAGGACATTTGACTTTCTCCTGCCTAAGGATTTATTCCCTAAATGTTCAAAGAGTTGGAGGTGTCATCCTCCTCCAGGGGTTTAAATACCTTTGTACTCATGGGTGTACACACTCTGGGCTTACAAGCCCAAGCTAGAGGCAGGCTCTGCTACATACTATCTTTGTGGTCTTGAGCAAGTTGCTTCAGTGTTCTGACATGTATGGTGGAGGTAAACATTGCCTGTCTGCCTCTCTTTTTAAAAAAATTATTTAATTCATTATTATTATTAAATTTGATCAGACAGAGACAGAGAGAGAAAGGGAAAGTGAAAAAACAAGCTGCCAGGTCTGGGACTCAAACCATGGTCAGCCATGTGGTAGTTCAGCACTTCAACCACCACGCCTCCTGCCAGCCCTGACATGCCTGTCTCTGAATGTTGCTGTGAGGTTTAATGTCAATATAACATGCGTAGCACAGACTGGCAACTGAAGTGTCACTAATCGTTCGCTATAGCTATTTTTACCATCTGTATGTCTATTTCATCATTGTCATTACTTCCTATTCTTTACCATCTCACCCAAACTGCAGATTCCAGGCTTGTAGCAGAGTGGTAAAGTTAGGCTCTCTTCCCTGGGATCATTGCTCAGTACATTCCCCCCCCCCC
>NW_006159822.1:2061397-2124096 GCF_000334495.1 Tupaia belangeri chinensis | reverse complement strand
TGTGGGCGGGTTGTGCTGCTGCTTGTGTCTCCGTGGCTACCAGTGCCCGTCACCTACTGTGGGCACTTACCTCTGAGCACTGGAGTCGACTCAGTGACTCTCCTCGCATTCAGTGGGTAACCAGCCTGCTTGTATGATGCTTCAAGCCATCCGTGCTGATGAGAAAGAGCACTCTTGTCATCAATATTAAACTTACTAATCTTCTGGGGCCAGCAGGTGGCATAGTGGTTAAGGCGCTGGACTCCCACATGACTGACAGCAGTTCAAGTCCTGGACCCAGTGGCTTGAACTCATGCTGGGCGTATGTGCATGCGTGCCTAAAATTCCAAGAGGAAGATGGAGAAGAGATTGTGGTGTGACCATCCCCCCAGAGGTTGATTTCTCACTTTCTCTGTGTGTGTGTCTCTGAGGAGTGCATACATCCTACAACAAAAATCTATCTTAAAAAAAAACAAAAACAAAACTTACTAATCTTTTAAAATGGAGAAAAATCATTTTCTATTTGTTACCACTTTCTTCTACTTAAGGAATTGGGAAAGAGATTTCCAGGACCAGGTCTGATAGCCGTGGAGTGGCCTTGCCCAGAGTCCTCCTCATGAGTGCTACTTTTTGCTAACGGATCACCAGAGAGCTGGGCTGAAGAGTAGGACATTTGACTTTCTCCTGCCTAAGGATTTATTCCCTAAATGTTCAAAGAGTTGGAGGTGTCATCCTCCTCCAGGGGTTTAAATACCTTTGTACTCATGGGTGTACACACTCTGGGCTTACAAGCCCAAGCTAGAGGCAGGCTCTGCTACATACTATCTTTGTGGTCTTGAGCAAGTTGCTTCAGTGTTCTGACATGTATGGTGGAGGTAAACATTGCCTGTCTGCCTCTCTTTTTAAAAAAATTATTTAATTCATTATTATTATTAAATTTGATCAGACAGAGACAGAGAGAGAAAGGGAAAGTGAAAAAACAAGCTGCCAGGTCTGGGACTCAAACCATGGTCAGCCATGTGGTAGTTCAGCACTTCAACCACCACGCCTCCTGCCAGCCCTGACATGCCTGTCTCTGAATGTTGCTGTGAGGTTTCATGTCAATATAACATGCGTAGCACAGACTGGCAACTGAAGTGTCACTAATCGTTCGCTATAGCTATTTTTACCATCTGTATGTCTATTTCATCATTGTCATTACTTCCTATTCTTTACCATCTCACCCAAACTGCAGATTCCAGGCTTGTAGCAGAGTGGTAAAGTTAGGCTCTCTTCCCTGGGATCATTGCTCAGTACATTCCCCCCCCCCCCCCCCCTCACTCCCATCCCCACCCCAGTGCTGTGGCAGGGGGGGAATCATAGTGAAATATAGGAAGCACATTAGTTTATATCACATATCTTCTTTATATTTTATCAATTGAATATCTGAGATAGGACAATTTACAGTTCAAAAGTTTAATTTTTGAATTTATAAAATAATGGCCTTAGAAGAATATTGAAGGAAGAGTTGCTAAGATTCTTCGTTGGATCCTCAGAACCCTAAAGCATCATTCTTGCCCTCAAATGGATTAAAATCTGTTTGGAGAAAGGAGATAAGTGCAGATGAGAAAGGCAAACTACTGTTTGGAGCTAAAATATCAAGTACAGGTACTAGGATAAACTGTGAAGGAGGAAATTCTTCTAGGCTGGTGTAATTTAAAAGCAGGTAGGTCTTGGCAACAGCCGTTGGAGGGTGGGTAAGGATATCACTTGGTGTCTATTCTTAGGAACGGTTTTTGTGAGAGTGGGGAAGTTTTGATGGTGGGAATATAGTTTATGGAATCAAGGAGCGGAGCGCCCCTGTCACTCTCTCCACACCCACCCCATTTCTCAGCCAGTTTTTTTAGTCAAGAGCCAACGCCAGCTGTGTTTGTGTGTTTATACTTGTTTTCCCTTCTAGAAGTTCCCAGAAATTTATTCCACCTGTTTTTCTTTTTCATGCAACACTATGGTCTTCTTTCCTTCCTCACCTTTATTCTTTCGTGAAAGGAGGCATAGATTCCCTTTTGCCTTTTCTAGCCTGTGGTTTCTGGAATATGTATACAAGACAGGTTTTCAAAAGACGTTATTATATCGGACTAGCAGGTGGCATGGTGGTTAAGGTCCTGGACTCCCACATGACTGACTGCAGTTTGAGTCCTGTACCTGGCAGCTTGAAACTCATGCCAGGCATGTGTGTGTGTGTGCCCAAAATCCCAAGAGGAGAATAGAGGAGAAGGGATTGTGGTGTGTCCATTGCTTCTGGGGAGTGATTTCTTGCTTTCTGTCTTTGTCTCTCTGGTAAGTGCACATGCACTATAGCAAAAATGTCTCAAAAAATGTTTTTTAAATGTTTATGACCCCCTTGTTCTCTGCCATTTCCTGTTAAGTTTTATGTTTAGAGCTTGAAAAAAGCAGCTTTAAAGCACTTTTAATAACATTTCTTTATTTCCCAATCTGCTTTTTATAGTCTCCTGTTCCCTGAGGGTATTTTAATTTTTAAACATAGTTGTTTCATACTCTGACTAATAGATAATTAGAATAACTGAAACATTCATGGATCTGTTTCTGCTGATTCTTACTCTTGATGGCTTGTTTTCTTGTGTGTTTTAGGGTGTGTGAGGTTTTTCTGTTTGTTTTTGAATTTTTATTTTTTTTTTTTAAGTTTATGTTTCTTTCATGTGAAACAGACATCGGGAACCCTTGACAGGTTCTCACTGTGCTGTGACCCTCTCCCTTCCCCCAGCCTTGTAGCCAGCCAGCGTCATGGGCACACCTGCAGGCACATACTGTATTCAAATGGACCCAGGATCTGAATCCAGGGCCTCCCATATGACTTTACTGCACAGTGACACCTGACCACCTGTGCCACTGCAGCTGGGCCTATTCATTTTTAATTATGTTTTTAAATTTCCCCTATCATCTGCTCATTATCCTTAAAAAATTATTCGACTCCCAGGATGAAGTGATGTTTGCTTCTTCCAGGTACCCGATGAGGAATGAGTCTGAGACAGCCTTCCCAGACTGCAGTACAGGAGGGTTGAGTTGAGGCCAGTTTTTCAGAAACAGTTTTTCTGTTCCTTTCCTCCTGTTTTGCTTAATGGCCAAAGCCAACCTTTTCGTAATACCAGTAAAGCAGAGAAGAGTTACTACTGGTTCATCTTTATACTGAGGAGTGGGGATTCCCGCTATTGTAGAAGGGTACATGACTTTGGTGTTCTGTTGTTCTACTACTTTCTTATAATTCTTTTATTTTTAAGATTTCCTTTTTTTCCCCTTCTATTTTATTTAATATTTTTAGTAGTTTTCAATAGGAGAACTGGCCCCAAAAATCTAGCCTACTGTTATTAGAAGTGAAAATCTTTATTTTATCCTTAGCAATTTTGTGAGGTTTATGGGGAAGATATCTGGCTTGAGTGCTTTGACAGATGAGGAAACTGAGGCTAAGTGAGGTGTTACGATTGGTTTAAGATCTCACAAGTAGGTGGCACAGACTGGGCCTCCTGAGTGCAAGTTCATTGTCCTTTCCATCCCAGGGCTATCTTTGAGTGACCCCTTACGAGCACATTCTTAAAATTTTGAATGAAGCAGGCATTTGTTGAGGTTTTTGGAAGATATGTAATACCTTTACAGAACCATTTAGACCATTGATTGAAGTAGATTGCATTGGTCTAACTTTCTAGATATGGTATTTGAAGTGAAAAATAATCACTAATTTTTTTTTTCTTTCAGCTGAAGTGAGTAGTGAATATAGTATGGACAAAGCAATGGTTGAATTCGCTATAATGGATCGGGAACTAAACCATTATGTAAAGGCTGTTCAGTCTACAATAAATCATGTAAGTTTATAACACTCACCCGGTTGTGTTCGGTTTTAACTCAGTGATCTAGAAATAGAAACACAAAATCAAGATTCTTGTCTAATCTTTAATATTTCCTTATTCTTGCTATAGCAGCTATTCATTTCCTCTTAACCCAGAAGTCTCATTGAAAAGGAATCTTAAATATTTTCCTGGGTAGGCCACCTAGTTTAATTAGCATTATATCTGTTTTAAATTTTCTTGTAATATTTGTCTCGACTTTTTAAAAATATAAACTGCCTTTTAATGTGAATAGATTTTATTAAATGCTAAAAATTGTTTACAACTTGTTTTGAGTGTTACATTTGCTTAAGCAGAAAACATTTAATTGGTCCTTTTTAGCTTTTTACTATATATACATGTAAGTTATTGCAAAATTCTTAGAATCAGACAATATGAAAGGGTTTTAGAGCAAGTTTAAAAATAAAGACGGTTGGCATTTCGGTTTTTCCAGAAGCCAAATTTTCTGTAATGGATATCTTATCTTTGTTGACTCCATCTGTCACAGGAACAACACATGAGGTAGTTAAGGTGGGAACATAGCAACATCCTTTTCAGGAGTATTGTGTTGAGTAAGAAATGAGCAATATGATTGCAGTAATGTTTCTGAGAAGTCTTTTGTCCTCTGAGCAATGGAAACTCCCTGTCAAACTGATTTCATGTACCTGTGTAAAAGGGTGTCTTGTACTTCTGGTTTCTTTATTTGCCTTTTCTTATAGCTGTGGGAAAATACCCCAAATGAAATATTTTACAAGATTGACTACAATTTAGTAAAAGATAAATTTTAAAATAGTGTTTAATATTTAAGCCAATAAAATGATCATTATATTTATATGAAGTTTTCTGTTTTATTTTGTTTGTTTGTTTGTTTGTTTTTTAATGGTTAGTGTTTATTAAGTACTGTGACTATCCTTAAGAATATGTGTTTAGGGACCAGCAGGTACCATAGTGGATAAAGTGCTGGACCTCCACATGGCTGGCCGCAGTTCAAGTCCTGGACCTGGGACTTGAAACTCATTCCAGGCGTGAGTGCACCTGTGTTCCACATCTCAAGAGGAGAATGGAGGAGAAAGGATTGTTCCATGGCCATCCCCCGTGGGTGGTGATTTCTCACTTTTTCTCTCTTTCTGTCTCTCTGGCAAACACACACACGTGCCTTATTAAAAAACAAAACAAAACAAAACTCTTTTTAAAAAAAATATCTGTTTCTATCCAAATAATAAAGACACTCATTTTGTAAATTTTGGTGTTTCTGGACACCATGATTTTAGCCCTGGTCCTGTGAATATTTCTTTCATAGAAAAATAGGGAAATGATGTCATGTTGACATCATATTTGAAACTGGATAACAAAGCACTTAGAGCAGAGTTTTTTATTTCTGGCCACACCCTAGAGCCAACCAGTTCCTACTCTTAGAGATTCTGATTTCACTGGTCTAGATCAGAATTGGGACATCAGTGGTTTTTAAGAACTCATTCCGATATGTATTCAAAATTGAAACTATTGACTTAAAAGAAAGAGTAAGGCTGGGACTAGCAGTTGGATTAATGGCTTTATCACTGGACTCCCATGTAGTTGACCATGGCTCGAGTCACGGACCTGGTGACTTAAACTCATGCTGAGTGCGTGTGTATGTGTGTGCCCAAAATCCTGAGAGAGAATAGAGGAGAAGGGATTGTGGGGTGGCCATCCACCCTGGGAGGTGATTTCTCGCTTTCTGTCTCTGTCTTTCTGATGAGCGCATGTGTCCTATAGCAAAAACCTCTCCAAATAAAAGAAAGAAAGAAAGAAAGAAAGAAAGAAAGAAAGAAAGAAAGAAAGAAAGAAAGAAAGAAAGAATTCATAACATAAAGCGTGTTTGCCACCAAAGGTCAGAGTTAGGCCAGTTATATGGATTGGTCTTGCTTTGACCCTTACCGTCTGTGGCAGTTATTTGACAGTCCTATCTTTCTTTTGTTTTTAAGATTTTTTTTTAAAGTTTATTTCTTCCATGTGCAAGGAAGACATAGAGACAGCATCCCAGCCAGATTAGATACCGTGATTGACCCTCAGCTTCAGCCTGCCCCAAATTATGAACACATACATGTCTGGCCTGGCATACTCAGGGGGGTCTCTAGATGCAACTGGGGAACCTTCCCCTGTGGCTCAGCCCCACAGAGCATCACATTTTATTACTGCGCCACTGTCTGACCCCTTTGGCAGGCTTTTCTTTCACCTTTAGCTTTTATACTAAACAACTATAACAGCATAGTCTATATTATAGATCAGAAAACAAGATTTGGGGGGTCCAAGAGCTAATGCTTATTTTCCTTTTTCTATGAAACTCTAGGACTCACAAATACTTAAGGCATTTTTGCATTAAGAATTGAATTCTTCCCTCTTCAAGAAACTGAACCATTCATTTTTAAAGTTAAACACAGAAGAAATCTCCATTCTTGCTCTCACACAGTATTTTAAAGCATTTCTTTCATCTCGAGGTCCTATCCCATTATCTTCACCCTATTAAATAAGGGAAGATTATGCTTGAGTTTTGTACTTTTCAACCCTAATCTCACATTAGTCTATGTAACAGCTTAGATGTAGTGATTCCGGTGCTTGCCAGAAATGTCTCTGGTCATTCATAAGAGCAGAAAACATGTTTTTTCTTTTTTCTTTTCTAATACACAGTTATGCTCCCTATGTAAGTTTGGTACTGTCATTTTCTAAGACCTGAAACCATTTAGAGACCTAATGGGAATGTGACCATTATTTTGAGGGAAGTGTTTTACACCTCTTTACGTACTTCAAGTTATAGATATTTGCTGTCTTATTGCTTGTTTTAATGAAAATAAAGAGTGGAGAGCAACATGGGAGGCACCAGGATGGTTTAGTTCTTTAGAATCAGTAGTGGCCCAGTGACAAGAAACCCTGCCAGCCCTAGTTTTTCCACTTTCTAAGCTATGATCCTTGGTCAAGAAATTTAACCTCTCAGAACTTCATGTTCTTCATCTATAATTTCTTAGCCTGACTCTTTCACAACGTTTTTATGTGAATCAGATTAGATACTGTATATCAGAATACTTTGGCATTCATAAATTTTGATGAGGCTATAAGATATTACATCATTGCAAGCCAAGATTTCCAAACACAACTCCTTAAAAAGGTGGAATAAAACCTTTCTAAAAATAAGTCGTTTATTTCTCTCCCTTTATTTCAAGGTGCTTTTATTGACTTTGACCTATACTCTAGAATTCAAGAATCTTATGGGATTAGGTGCAATCTTTTTAGTTTATAACATGAGGTATTCATAGTCTCTACAATTAAGAAAGTGCTTTAAGCCAATTATAAAGAAAGAAGGCAGATAATGGGAACCACAGGAGTCCCATGAAGCTTTTTCTCTGCCATGGACTTTGAGGGCTGCAGTGCTTCCCTTATTGTATATTTCCCCTGATTCTGAACCACCCTTTGGTCTTCCTGTCTACGAATTTTTATATAGTCATAGAAAGTTAAAAACAAAAAACCTTCTGGGACCAGCAGTTGGCATAATGGCTATGTCGCTGGACTCCCATGTAGTCGACCACGATTCGAGTCCTGGACCTGGTGGCTTAAACTCAGGCTGGGCGTATGTGCGTGCGTGCCCAAGATCCTGAGAGGAGAATGGAGGAGAAGGGATTGTGGCGTGGCCATCCCCCCTGGGGAGTGATTTCTCACTTTCTGTCTGTCTGTCTCTCTGTGTCTTTCTGGCGAGTGCACACGCCCTATAGCAAAAACTTCTGGGAGGAAAAAGAACCAACTTCTAAAATCATCAAAGAGCCTTTGAGTTTATTATCTCAATGAGTTTTTTTTCCCCCACGCTCATCTTCACAGAATTTTGAAAGTTACGCATTTCTGAAGGGGTTTCAGAAATTGACGTTTGAACCTTAGAGATGTGGGTTCATTTACCAGCAATCCCTGGGAAGTCCCTTTGACTTGAGCAGGAGCTTGAATTGCTTTCCTTTGTCTTTTGAGAAAGTAGGACTACCACTTTCATAATGCCTGAAGATTTTATTTGGAATCAGGAGTGATTTCAGTGCTCTGAAACCGATTAAAAAAAAAAATACGGCCTTGTTGTAGCAAGTTTGTGTAGGGCATATAGCCTAGTGAGTTCTAAAAATAAAATAAAATAAAATAAAAATCCCCAGATAGTCTCTTAAGTCATTTATAAAAACTTTCAAGATAAATGAGTTATATTCCTGTCACAACTCTTTAAGAAATTCGTAATAGAATCTCGAAAAGTTCTCTATGAATTCCTTGGAGACTTTCAGTCATGAGACCACACATGTAATGAAAATGTTTTTGCGAACTCTAAGATGGCATACAGACTCAGTATGGTTATTTTCTTTTTAAAATCAGCAATACTGTCAGGGAAAAACTGTCTTCTCAATTTTGTATTGATAATAGTGATGCTCTGAATATTAGATTTTTGATGACCGAATGTTTCTTCCCTCTTTCTAAGCTTCTATATGAAGAGATTGAAGGGACATCATTGACTACCTTTTTGGCCTGAAATGTTCATTAAATAAATATTTACTAAACACCCATGTGCCAGGCATTTCTAGGTGTAAAAAATAGGAAATCAGTCAGCAAGGCACGTATGACCTTCACCTTCTGTAATCTAGGAGAGAAGACAGACGTTTAACAAAGAACAGTGCTAATGCTAGTTGACTGCTGCTGTGGTATGTACTACAGAAGGAAAATAGAGCAGTCAGGGAGCGTTGGTAACAGGAGGCATAATACCTTTTTGAGGGGAGATGGTGAGGGAAACTCCTTACTGAGCATCAGTAAGGAATAGGTGACTTCTCTGACTGTGACTTCTGCATGAAATGGAAACATCTTATTACTGGTTGTGTTGATGTGAGCCTTTTAGTGCCTTGATCAATCCAAAGACAAAAAATTAGTCAAGAGAAGCCCTACCTTTTTATATAGAAAGTTAGAGTATATGGAATAGTTGTGTAACCTGTCTAAGGTTGCTCAATGATTCATGGATTAGTAAGAGTCCCCACTGTGATACAAGTTATGGCAGTAGCTGATTTAAAGATTAGTTCATGGGCAGCACACTTGCATGGTAGTTAAAGCACTGGATTTCCACATGGCCGGCCACCATTCAAGTCCTAGACCTGGTTGCTTGCTCTCTCTCTCTCTTTCTGGTAAGCACACATGACCTGTAGCAAGTTGAAGAATAATAATGGCGGTAAATAAAATTAAATAAATGAATCTTTAAAAAAAGATTATTTTATTACTGATACTCTGCTTCTCAATCTGAAATGAAGACTTTTTATTGAGTATTGAATAAACCCAATTGTAGTACTGTGTCTTTCTGATTCCGTGTTTCTGATTGTTTTACTCTAACCCTCTAGCTCCATCCCATGGGCTTCAGATTCATTAGGGTGGCTTTAGAAGATGGGCATCAGTTCTATTCAAGGAATCTTCAAATCTATTGGGTCATCAGGAAAGTTGTGATGTGTTTTGGCAAAGAAAAACATGTCATGTCTCATGACCTAATATTTCAGGGTTTTGTTTTGTTTTAATAAGAGATGATAGATGTTTCACCACTGTCATGGGGAATAGTCCTTGCAGTATTTTTACAACCTTAAGTCCCCTAGTGAAAAAGGATGGGAGCCATGAAGCTAGTGATGGTTTAACAAGTTTAGATCAATGTCACATATTATTAGCAATAACACACACACACACACACGCACACACACATTTAAAATCATATATACACATATGTGTGACATAATCCTAGAGTTTAGCATGAATAACTAAAATTTAACATTGATGTAATACTTTGGGATTTTTTGTCTTTTCAATAATGATCCTTGGGACCAGCAGTTAGCATAATGGCTATGTCGCTGGACTCCCATGTAGTCAACCGCGGTTCAAGTCCCGGACCCGGTGGCTTAAGCTCACACCAGGTGCGTGTGCGTGCGTGCGTGCCCATGATCCCGAGAGGAGAATGGAGGAGAAGGGATTGCGGTGTGGCCATCCCCCCGAGGGGTGATTTCTCGCTTTCTGTCTGTCTGGCGAGCACACACGCCCTATAGCGAAAACCTCTCCAAAAAAATTAAAAAATGAAAAAATAAAAATAGAATGATCCTTTATTGTGTAATTTTACTATAACAAACTTTACATCTTAAAAGAATTATTAGACATATTGTCCTTTTAGTACATGTGACTTCAGTGTGTTAACTTATTAGGCAGTCCAGAGCATGTCTATCTGCCTCACTTTTCTCTGATTCTCTTTTTTGTAGTCTGGCATCTTATAGACTGTGTAAGATTTTAAAGCATTTAAATCAGATTGCAGCCACATATTTGTTTATGTTTTTTTACGTCAGTGTTTTATAACAATTCCTCCCAAAAGTCTGGTGAGGGAAAATATTTTTCTGCTTAGCCAGAGCAATTAGGTGCTAGACTGGCTCATTTGTGTTGATTCTTATAAATCTGTTCATGGATCAGCCTTCTGTACTGTGGTTTTTACTAGATAGGCTAATGTGAACATTTTATCTGCCTTTTAAAACTATTATTTTGAGAGTTAAAAAAGGAGAAGTATGTTTTATGTAAGCTGTTGAAACCAATACAGTTTTAGATGTAATACAGAATGAGTTGCATCAAAAGTTCATTTTACCAATTATTAGCATCTGGCTTGACTATTTTTGACAAATCACTTCTCTGTGCCTCCTCGTCCTTCATCCTTTTTCAGCTGGTAAGCTGTGTTTTTATCTCACTTTAGTTACCTTAATACCCACTACTTTAACCTGAAATCTTAGGTGTTATCTTGCAGATTAGGAATTACCCTTTTATTTAATCCAAAGTTAATAATAGTATTAGAAAGATGTTCTAGATGTGAGGGTATAATTTATTCCATATCATCACCTGTTGTCTGAATATAAGAATGTACCTCACATGGGGCCAGCAGGTGGTGTGGTGGTTAAGGTGCTGGATTCCCATATAGATGACCATGGTTCAAGTCCTGGACCTAGTGGCTTGAAAATCATGCTGAGCACATGTATGCATGTGCCCAAAATTCCAAGAGGAGACTGCAGGAGAAGGGATTGCAGCATGGCCATCCCCTCTAGGGGATGCTTTCTCACCTCCCTCTCTTTGTCTCTGTTTCTTTCTGTGTGTCTCTCCCTCTGTGCATGCACATGGCCTAGGGCAAAAACCTAAAAAAAAAAAAAAAAAGAAAGAAAAGAAAAAGTACCCCACTCTATTACAGCACTGTAAACCATTTACAGAAGATAAAGGAGGGGAAATTAGTTTGGAAGGTTATAAAATTAGAGAATACATAGGACCAGCAATTGGCATAATGGCTATGTCACTGGACTCCTATGTAGTCGACCACAGGTCGAATCCCAGACCCAGTGGCTTAAACTCACGCTGGGCGCATGTGCGTGTGTGCCCAAGATCCCGAGGGGAGAAGAGATTGCGGCATGGCCATCGCCCCTAGGGGGTGATTTCTTGCTTTCTGTCTTTCTGTCTCTGTCTTTCTGGTGAGCGCACATGCCCTATAGCAAAAACATCTCCCCCCAAAAATTGGCGAATAGAAGATTCCCAAGTGTGAGAGAAATTACTGTTGTCAGTAGAGTCGCAAGAAGGTGGGGTGTTACAGGGTAGTGCAGTTAGAGAAAAGCTCAGGAGCCAGGTGGGGAAGTACTAGGAGACCACTCCTTTCTCTATCCCCTGCCCCCGGCACTTAGCACTCTAGAGTGGTGTGTGGCCTCTTAATACCTTCCTTGTTAAAAGTTTTCAAATGAGTCATATGGGATCCTTTTCATCTATCGGAACATTGCCCAGGTGTAGAAATTAACAAGAAAAGAAGTTGACTTTAGGTAGTTGCTCTTCAGCCACTTGGCTCTGGAATGTGTCTGTGCCTGTGATTACTGGTAATTATTTTCTATTTTGGTCCTTTAGAAACTCCCTGTGTAGTTATTATATCAAGGCTGTGTTGGGTGGCATTTTGCTTAATACACAGAGAGTTAGGTCTGAATATAGTTTTTCATCAAATGAGTTGCCTCCACAGAAAGTAATCTAGATAGATAAACCCCTTAGGTTAGGGGCCAGCACATGGTGTGGTGGTAAGGCACCAGACTTCCACATGGCTGACCACAGTTCAAGTTCTGGACCCGATGGCTTGAAACTTGTGTTGGATGTGTGTGCATTAGTGCCTAAAATCCTGAGGGGAGAATGGAGCAGAAGGGATTGTGGCATGGCCATTGTCCTTGGGGGTGGGAGGTGGGGGGAGAGTGATTTCTCACTTTTCCTCTCTTTCTCCAGCAGGCACATGTGCCCTATGGCAAAAACCTTAAAAAAATTCCGTAGGTTATCAGGTACTGTAACTAATAGGTAACAGTTTTTCCTTAGGTTATACTGAGACATGTTTTCATGGTTAGTTTGTAGGAATCCATCTTAATGTTCTGTAGGTATTAAGTGTTGAATTTTAACCAACACAAAACTTTACACTCTGCTGGACCTTCATATGCCTCTAGTGCTGCATTCTCAGAAGTTCTCTCCATAATACTAGTTAATCAGGATATGAATAAGTATAATGGAATAGGATTTTGTGGCTTTGTGGTCAAATGAGTTTGGGGAATGCTTGATTGAAAGAATTTTGTTAAAGACTCTAAAGCCTTTAGTATGCTTTCATGCAATGTGATTCTCTGAAGGAAGAGGAAATTCAGAAATGTCTTACACTTAGTTAACTAGAAAACCTCTTTGAGGGAGGAACTGATATTCCTCAGAATCTTCCTTGGGAAATGCTAGTATAGCCTCAACCCTCTAATTTTATTTGAGAGGCTAAGTGGTGGGTCCAGCAGTTTGGTAGAGTTTTTGTGGCCTCTGGAAAACGGGTTGGGAGGTTGCATTGAACTTCGTCCCTGAAAAGGGCCTTAGAGATCTTTCTGTATAAAAGATTGGGAAAGGACCAGGCCTCTGAAAAGACAACGTGTGTTCCAACAGTGAAAAGGAGGAAGGAAACGTTTATAAAAACATGCTATGATTGCTTGGTTGTCAGAATCTCTGTTTGAAGCAAACCAGACCCTGCTGTGGAGTGATGATTAGGGAGAGAGAGGAGAAAAGGAAATGTTTGAGAGGAAAGGAAGAGAACAGACAGAGGGGACCCACCCACAGTGTGGGCAGGAAAAGCACACAGATCTTTGAAAGACCTGGCTCACCACCACACTCCGGTTACGGACTGTGTGTCCGGTATGATTGCTGAATGCCTTGGCCTCAGTGGCACCAGGCAGTCCTAGCAGTTAATTACTTGAAATACTTAAGTGATATGAATGTGCTTCTTCCTTATTTTTTTAAAATTTAATTTTTTTGAGGGGGAGAAGTTTTCGGTATAAGGCACATGACCTCACCATAAAGACAAAGAGACATAAAGTGAGAAATCATCCCCCAGAGTGGATGACCACGCCACAATCCCTTCTCCTCCATCCTCCTCTCGGGATCTTGGGCACACACACACACACATGCCCGATATGAATTTAAGTCACCGGGTCCAGGACTCAAACTGTGGTTGAGCACATGGGAATTCAGAGACTTAGCCATTATGCCAATTGCTGGTCCTTAAATTTAATTTTTGAGAGGGGGGGGTGGAGACAGGCACTCTCCATGGGGGTCTTGCCACTGCAGCCCTTCCCTCCTCCAGCCTCTGGGGCGGCCAGGATCACGGGAATGCACAGCACCCAGGCATGTTCAGGTTGACGCGGGATCCAAGCCTGGACCTCCCGTAGAGCTCTGGCATCGCACAGCCTTGCCCTACTGCCTGTGAACTGTGGCTGGCCCATGAATGGCCTTCAATACTGCAGGCTCCTGATTATTTCTAACACTGGGCACAGTGCACACATAGCATTAGACCTTAATTTCAGATAGTCATTTTAGCCTCCTTCCAGTATCAGACTTTTCATCATAATGGCTAAGTATTAAAGATCTTGAGATTTAGACCTTTCCTCACTCTGTGGGAGTGGTGTTGAACAGGCCAACTGGAGAAGAGAGGGTGGAGATAGATTAAACTGGGGAGCGGATCTCCAGATAGTAAATTAACATGCATTCACTGTGTGGACTTGAAAGCAGTGGCTTGTTTGTTAATCTCATGATTAAGTTATTCATTTAGTGCCAACAGTATGCTTAGTCCAACAAAGATACAAAAGCCTGTTTATGTACACAAAATAGCGGCAAAATCATTTTAACAGTGAAACAGTTTGATAGAGCCAAGGATATTCAGAGCCAAGGAAAGGAATTTTTGTTTTAATTTCTGGTTTTTTGCAATGCAACTCCAAGCCTCAGTTTCTTCTGAAAGTGGGGGTGATAATATTCTTGCAAGGTTGAAAAGTGACAGCATGAATGTCCCAAATGGGTTCTGTCAGAAATTGTGGAAGGCTGCTCAGAATATTTGGCAGAAAGTTCTGTAAAGGAGAACTAATTTCTCTTGACCAAATTCAAATAGTATCTGAAAGGCGATTTTGAGTGAAAGTTTGGGGAGAAGAGTGGACCATGTGGACTAAAGTAATACTATGAACAGTTTCTTTCTTTCTTCTTCTTCTTCTTTTTTTTTTTTTTTTGAGTGGTTTTGCCTTAGGGTGTATGTGCTGGGGGAGGGAGGAGAGAGATACAGAGAGAGGGAAATTGAGAAATTGGCAGGTAGGATGGCCATACTGCAATCCCTTCTCCTCCATTCTTCTCCTGGGATTTTGAGCATGCACAAACATGTGCCTGGCATGAGTTTGAAGCCACCAGGTCTGGGACTTGAACTGCAGTTGGCCTTATGGGAGTACAGTGATGTAACCATTATGCCATCTGCTAGCCCCTAGCCCCTACTATGAACAGTTTCTAATCTAATCATTTCTTTTGTCATTTATTTATCATCTATTAAGAGAAAATTACATTTAGACAGAAATATCAGCACCTAGAGACAGTAACCAGGAGTAGTTGAGAATGGTTACACCACGTGCAGACACCCAAATTCATTTCCAGACATCTGACTGACTTTTTATCTTCCCCTTGGCTGACACCTGTGAGGCCTCACATGCCTCCTGGCCTGCCTTTCAGCTGCCTCAGCCATTTGTGGTTCTTGGAATGCTGCTGGTACCAAGAAGCAATCCCTCTCTACCCATCAGGTTATTCTGTGTCTCCCTGAGGTCTATTTTAGCTCCTGCCTCAATCCAGAACAGAAGCCAAAAGTGCAGCATGAAGCACTAAGTAGGAATGTAAATCCTGGGTTCTTAGAGAATCCTTATGTTGTGAAATCAGAAATTTAATTTGATGCATAAAGTGTAGCTAAACCATGTTTTTAAAAGCTTAAACAGAAACATCATATGCTTAGTTTTTCTCTTGGAAAAAATTCTTATGATACTGCTTAAAATTGGACCAGCTGGTGGTAGGATGGTTGACTGCTGGATCCTACATGGCCGACTTTGCAATTTGAGTCCTGGACCTGGCGGCTTGCTAAGCACAGTGGATGCATGTGTGTGTACTTACCTGAAATCTTAACGTGGGTGCATGTGTGTGTACTTACCTGAAATCTTAACAGGAAAATGGAGGAGAAGGGAATTGTGGCAAGGCCAGGCCATTCCTCCCGGGGTGATTTTTTTACTACCTCCTCCCCTCTCTCTGTCTAGCAAGCACATGTGTCCTCCAGCAAAAACTTTAAAAAAAAAAAAAAAAGGTACTGCTTAAAGCACCAATGGATACTATATAGAAGAAATTAAAATGTTATACCACATCTTCTTTAATAGTAGTGGAATTGGTCTACAAGAATATGAAGTTAAAGTGCTTTGCTTTTTTTATGATAATATGTGCACACGCATGTGAGAGTTGGGGAGGAAGGAAAAAGAGAGAGAGAGGGAGAGAAGGGGACATTCTTGACAGGGTTTTGTCATACTGTAGTCCCGTTTCTCAGCCCTTCAGCTCCACAGGATCCTGGGCCACCCACACATGCACCCAGTGTAACTTCAGGTTAACCTGGGAATCCGAACCTGTGGTGGCTGTGGCTTCCAGACTAGCAAGGCACTTGGCATTACCACTGCACCACAGTGCTAGGTCTGCTTTACCTTCATAATGGCAGTCTGGCAGGTGATCCTGTTGCAGTTCCACGTTGCTCGGTGTTAATGTTCAGTTTAACTATTGCCTTTTTCTAAGCCTGTTCAGTCATAACTGTGTAACCTTAAACAAGTTTCTTAGACTCCTTATGTTTGTTTGTAGTATCTGCCCCTACCTATCTCAGAGTGATTCCTTGATTAAGAAGGTGAGATAACGTATGTGAAAGTGCTTGGGAGGTAAAAGTGCTGTTTAAAGGCAAGGCCTTACTGTTCCGTCTCGTTAACTTTTAACTTCTTTCTCTTACCACAAAGACGGCTCCCATATGCTGACTTCAGTTGGTGACTTCTTCCTTCTAAGCCACCTAAACTTGGAATACATAGTGATAGGTAACTTTCCTCACATTTATTTCCTAACCACTGGGAGGAAAAAATGTGTAAGATTCGCTTTTTGTCTTTAATTTATAATTTAGTCATCTTTTTGGTAAAGGCTTATTCATGTCCACCTCCACCCCCCTGGAGTTTTGCATAAATCCCGTGTAGCAGTTCAACAAGTGACTAATGTAGACTGGGCTGGCTTAGTCACTGAGTCACTTTATTATGAAACACTTAAAGTTGAACATCTATATATATAACAATGAGGAAATAAATTAAAACAATTTATACTTTCTGATCTGATGAGTTTAATGACTAATCATCAGGCAAAAATGAAGAATGAAATAAGTGAAAATTCACAGTGCCAGATATAATTAGTCTAAAAATAAAACCCAAAAAAGTCACAATCACCTTTATTTCTCTGTACCCCTCTTCTAAGCAGTTTGGTTGATAAGAGCAGTGGGCTGGGACATACAGGTCTGGCCTCCGATCCCTGTTCTGCTAGGCTGTGACCTTGGACAAGTCATGTAACTTCTGTATTTCAGCTTCCTCATTTCCAAAACAGGGTGATAATAGTATTTGGCCTACATACTTCATTGGGCAATTCTAGATAAAATGAGATTGTAGATAGGAATGTGTTTTGACCTAAAAAGAAAAGTGGTTATACAGTTATTGCATACTGATAGGTCTCATATGACATCCATACCATAAATAGTGCATTGTGATCCAGTTTCTATAAAGACTTTTGCAGTATGAGTATCAGTTGGTATTTATTTGAAGTGTTTTGGAGTATTTAACCCCTGTCTGAATAAGAGAAGTGAATCCACTTTTCTTCTTGCTTTCCCCAAAATACTTAATATTTGCCCAGGAGTCCATTAAACCAGATTTGTAAATCCTGTCACTTCCTACTTGAGTCCCTCTGAAATCAGCTCTCTTTGTCCTAACTAAGGGATGGGAAGCCCTTTCAGATCTCCTACCTCTAATAACCTTCCAGGACTGGGTGGCTGTTATTGACTCTGAGCCTCAGGAGGGTTAAGGGACTTGTATAGGTCACTCAATTGGTCTCTAGAAGTGGGCCTTCGGGCCTGCAGGTGGTGTAGTGGTTAAAGGCGCTGATTCTCACATGACCCACTGTGGTTTGAGTCCTGAACCTGGCAGCTTGCTTTCTCCCTTCTCTCTCTCTCTGGTCAAATTAAAAAATAATAATAACAAATGGAATTAAATCAATAATTTTTTTTAAAGTGGGACTTAGGGGCCAGCAGATGGCATAGTGGTTATGTTGCTGGACTCCCACATGGCAGACCACTGTTCGAGTCTTGGATCTGGTAGCTTGAAACTCACACTGGCACACATGCATGTGTGCCCAAGATCCCGGAGGATATTGGAGAAGGGATTGTGCCATGGCCATCGCCCCTGGAGGATGATTTTCCACTTTCCCTCTCACTGTCTCTTTCTTTCCCCGGCCCCTGGCCAGTGCACATGCCCTAAGGCAAAAACTATTATAGAAAAAAAAAGAAGTGGGACTTGAATCTGTTTTTTGTCATATAACTCAAAGCTCTTTTCATGGCATTTCTGTTTCAGAATGGATGTAGTTCACTGGCTTCCCTTTGAGTTGTAGTTTCAGTTGAGAGTAAGAATGTTTTTAGAAAGTCTTGGTTATTAGCTATACTTATGATCTTATATATCTTAATTGTAACAAATGAACAACTTGAGGAAAAGAATATTGTCATGTATCTTTTTAATATTAGTAATCTTTACATAACACAAATTTGGAAGAGCCATGTTATTGACCCTTCTAAAACTTTTATCTTAACATTTTGTAAGTAATAGGGTGAATATGAAGAAATCTTAAAGTTTTAAGGTAACAAAAATGTAATAAGCTTTATTTTTCTGATTTTAATGAGATGCTTTAAGTTTTTCTTTATTTTTGGAGAGGTTTTTGCTATAGGGCGCGTGCGCTCACCAGACAGACAGAGAGACAGAAAGAGAGAAATCCCCCCCCAGGAGGGATGACCACGCCGCAATCCCTTCTCCTCCGTTCTCCTCTTGGGATCTTGGGCACGCACGCACACGCGCCCGGCGTGAGTTTTAAGCCACCGGGTCCGGAACTCGAACCGTGGTCAACTACGTGGGAGTCCAGCAACATAGCCATTACGCTAACTGCTGGTCCCATGCTTTAAGTTTTTATCTATTAAAATATTCAGCCCTTTTTCTGATAAAAATAAGCCTAACTTTTCTCCGTATGTGCTATGTGCCAGGTAGTATTCTAACTTGTATTTAGTTAACTCAGGTTGGATTTTTTTTTTTTTCTTATTGCTAAGCTAGCCTGTAGATTTATTCATGAAAAATTTTTAGAAGCAGTTAGGGAGAAGTCTCTGCCTGGAAGAAAGCAATGATATTGTCCATCTATGACTTTATGTGGAACATGTAAAAAGTATTTCACTAAGTAGTGGAAAGAATACTGTAGTTGGGAATCAGAATTAACAAAAAGAGAATGATAATAACCTCACAGGGCTGTTGCAAGGGTTAAATGAAGTAATGTTAAGTACTTAATTTCATGCTTTCAGAAGAAGTGAGGCTTTACATAGTAGGCATTCAGAAATTTTAATTACCTCTTTTAATCTCCACGCAGAAGATTGATATGAAATTAAATTGGAAGGCAGATTATGAAAGCTGGTTTTAAATTTTTTAGGTATTATCCCAATGTAAGATGATATTTTTCACTGATTGCTTCCTTGTTAAGTTCTTCCAAAGTAAATGCAAGGGGAAATCAAATAAAATAGGTTATGACTAGATGATCTGGATTTTACAAGTCTGGAAATATAGTGGTTAAGTGATGTTTGCTCACAGTGCATTGTGATATAATAGTATCTGTTTCTAGACTTGATGACCCTCCTGTCTGTCAGCTATTAGGTGTTTGGTTCAGGGAAGTCATTTAATCCCCCTAAGTAATGATAACCACAGTGAATACATTATTCTAAAAGCTGTTCTATATGAAGACTGAGTTTTTGTTTTAAATTTTCCATAGTACAACTTTTTAACTAGGTTGGTGGTAGATAGAATTAATTTAATCAAGAAATCTCTCTTACAGGAGGAGAATTAGAAGTCAAAAGGCAATTCGATTACTCCGTTGCTGGGAAGTAATTTTAATTATCAGGGTGCTATATTAATTATAGAGAAGGTAGCACAGAGAATTTGATAGGCTACTGGCCTGGAGTAAATGGAGCAAGTAAAGGATAAGGAACATTAATAAGCTCCTGGAGTATTAATAATTCCGTAGTCATTACTGTGCTGAGTGTGATGAGGGAAAGATCCATGTTCATGTCCTTGACTGCCCTCTCTCTGTGCTGTAGGTATGTGCTAGCGTATAGAGACAAGGATTTTGAAGGCAGACCTGCTACTTATTAGAGACCTCCTGTGGCACTTTAGAAGTTAACTTAGGAATTTGGGAACAGCAGTTGGTGTAATGGTTACATTGCTGGACTCCTGCATTGTCAACTGTGGTTCGTATTCCTGATCTGGCAGCTTAAAATTCATGCTGGCTGTGTGTGTGTGCATGCCCCAAATCCCGATGTGTGCATGCCCAAAATGCCGAGAAGAGGATGGAGGAGAAGGGATTGTGGCATGGCCATACCCTCTCGGGAGTGATTTCTCGCTTTCCATCTCTGTCTCTCAGGCGAGCACATGTGCCCTATAGCAAATATCTACCTCCCCAAAAGAAGTTAACTTAGGAATTTAAAGGAAAATGTTATATCCCCAAAGTAGAAACTTTGTTTTACCTTTCCAGTTACTATAGCCATACCAAAAAGATTGTCTTATGGGTACTTAGCAAGTGCAAAAGGAAGAAATGAATTAGAATTTCCCTTTTCAGTTATAGCAGAAATTGTGAATTAGTTCTTCTGGTTATTGAGATTCTTCAGGTCATGAGGATGTGAGTGCAGGACCGAGGGGAGGCATGGAATGTGGGAGAGAACAGCTGGTAGCCCAGCCACCTTGGTCCCCTATGGAAGGCTGGGTGGTCATTCTGGTTCAGGTGCTCGGAAAGAAGGGCTTCCATGAAACTTCACGCTGTTCAGTCTCCTTCCAAGTATTTGGCTTTCCTCAGGATAGAGAACATCAAGTATGTATTTCGCCCCCTTTGTTTCCCAGTCCATCCCCCTCCATACATAATTCTCACACCATGTGTGGAGCAAGACACAGTTCTCTCACCATGCCCTCAGTTCGTCATTGTAGTGCAAGATAGTTCTTCACCACCGGAAAAGCTTCAGCGTCTTCAACCACTACTGAATTGTATAGACAAGTTGGCCTAAATGTGTTTAAGAAAATTGAGATCTTCATTAATTAGGACTTTGATTGCTAGGAACCTTGAATTTTGTGTAACAGAACAAGGAGGTGGGGAGGGATTATAACGGACTTTGTGTATCTGAGAGTTACATTAAAAGAATTGCAAAGTGGGACCAGCAGTTAGCGTAATGGCTATGTCGCTGGACTCCCACGTAGTCGACCGTGGCTCGAGTCCCGGACCCGGTGGCTTAAACTCACTCCGGGCGCGTGTGTGTGCATGTCCAAGATCCTGAGAGGAGAATGGAGGAGAAGGGATTGCAGCGTGGCCATCCCCCCTGGGGGGTGATTTCCTGCTTTCTGTCTCTCTGTCTCTCTCTGTCTGTCTGGCGAGTGCATGCGCCCTATAGCAAAAACCTCTCAAAAAAAAAAAAAAAAGAATTGCAAAGTGAATCCTACAGCAAAGTGAATCCTATGAAAGAAATTATGCTAAAAAGATGGGAATAGTTTAGATTGGATATGAAAAACAGTCAGTGGAATTCTTTTACTTTATGGAAAATATTTGGTATTTTAGGAAATACAATGTTTCCTACATTAGAAATGGAAGTTTGAAGAATGTTCTCTCAGTTCCATCTGTTCCTGTGTCTTTGAGGAGGGGAGAGCAAAACAGGACGGGTAGACCTTTAATCTTTGATGGGAAAGTAATGTGTTCAATGCCATATGGGGAACTTCCCTATGACGATCATTTTGCCAGTGTCGAAACTGAGCTGAAAGTCAGTGTGGTCGTTCAAAGGTCTCTTTAATTATTCAGTTAGAATATTTCATTTGATAAATATTACCTAGCTTATCTTTTTAAAACCTGTTTAAAAAGTTTTGAAATCACTGATCAGGAGGGTTATTTCTATGAAACATCATGTGGACTGCTTATGCGTTTAAGCTGGCTGTTTTTCAAAATGTGATGCCTGTATCACAGGCTTGTGGTAATAGCAGTAATGGCAGCAGGACCAGTTTGGGGTAAATGCTAAGCTTAAATAGGTTTCTTTCACAAGCTCTTGTAACCCAGTCCTCCCTCCAAAACCATGTAATTTCTGCAATGTAGGCTGTATTTAGAAGGAGGGAAAAAGGAAACATTAGATGAAAGGGAGGAAGGAAAATGTAGGGGAGTTCATGGACAGCTCGTACAGAGGCCTGGGCAAGCGGTTCCAAGGGCCTCTCTTTATTAGGACACTAGTCCTTTTTGTGAGGGCTCCACCCAGAGACCCCCACCTCTTAATACCTCCCTTCAGGGTTAGGATTTCAATATATAAATCTGGGGGTGGAGGGACTCGAGCATTCAAACTGTAACAATCTTGGTTTCATGTAGTTTTATGCTTTCGACTGTTCTGCTTGTGTCTTCAGCCTGCCTGCCTGACATACGATAAGTTATGTAGAAATAGACTGGATCATTTCTATAGTACCCGGTGTGTCCAGTACTGCACGAGACCACAGATGCTCACTGCTGTGGGCTGTGGTAGGTAATAGAGCGTTTCTGTGGAGATGAGGAAGCTATGGCTGGCAGTTAGATAATTGCCCAGGATTACACAGCTAGTAACGAACCCAGAAGATGTTCATTCGTTCCCTCGTTTGACTGCTCCGCCATCAGTAACTATTCCTTCCTTCTCTTGTTGTGTTCCCTTAACTTTCATGACAACACTCATCTGTTATTTCTTCTAGCTTCTGGCCACTCCCTCACATTCTCTCCTGGGGATTTTACTTGGTCTCTTCACCCATTAAAGCTCGGTGCTCCTACCTGCTAAATCTTAGTATTCCCACCATTCTTCATCTCTCTTCGCTTCCCACACTGCACACACTTCTTGAGCAGTGGCATCTGTGCTTCTCACATAAGTTACTGTCATTATGCTGCAGAACCCCAGATCTTTCTTATGCATTCCAGATTTTGATTCTGAGAACTGCATATGTGAATTCAGTAATTTATTTGACATTTTCCACTTAAGTGTGCCATGGACACTTTCGATTCAACATCTCATAGTGTTTTCCCCTTGATTTTCTCCTGGGATTCTGTAACTTAGGGTTGGCAATATCAGCCATCCAGTTGCTTCCATCAGAAATCCTGGTTGTCATTCTTACTTCTCCAAGCTTCTCTTATCCCACATTCTGTCTCCAAATTTTCCTGATTCTCTTTAGTTCACCTACCATTTTCAGTTTTCAGCCTTTTAGGGCAAGGTTGCTGCATGCAATTCCTCTATCCTGCTGTGTTGGCTATTTAGGAAGTCAAGAGATCTTTTTATTTTTTTCAAGAATTATTTTTATTTTTTAATTTTATTTATTTTATTTACATTTAGTTTGACCAGAAATGGGGAGAGAGAGAGAGAGAAAGAAATAGAGAGGGAAAGTGGGAAAGCAAGCCGCCAGGTCCTCGACTCAAACTGTATTGGCCATGTGAAAATTCAGCGCCCCTGACCACCATGCTACCTGCTGGCCACCAAGGCATCTTTCTAAATTGAAAATGCATTTATATTGCTTGCCTTTTCGACAACTTTGCCTTCTTCAGTTAACCTGCTGCTCTTAGTATTTAAGTGCAAGTTCCTGTTGTGGTCTCTACTCCTACTTCTCCACAGGCATTTCCACAGTTGCGCTTGCTTCCTACTGTTCGGGTATGCAAGCTCTTGCTGTGTGCATTGCTTTGGCCTTTGTACACACTGTCTACTGGGAGTACTCTTCTTTCATTCGAATGTAATTGACTCTTTCTTACCTTCACAGATGGAGCTGAGCTCCTTTATAACAGGCCCACTGACATCATCAGTCTCTGTCTGCCAGGTTACCCTCATGTGCTCACAGCACCGTGTACTTAATCATTCTTCATAGCATTTGTAGTTGTAACCCAGTCCTTCCTCCAAAACCATGTCTCAGAGACAGCACTGTCTTCATTTCTACTTCATTTCATTCCCACAGGCATTGCACAGTTCACTTTTTAAAACTAAGCTCTTAGGCATTTTCTCTAGAACCAGCTCCTCCTCCTATCTCAGAAAATGGCAACTCTGTTTTTCCATTAATCAGGCCAAAAAAGGAAGCTGTCCTTAGTTCCTTAATTGTTTCATAGCCCATATCTAGTCGATTGATAAAAATTATTTTTTCTTCCTTTTTTAAAAAAAAAAATTTTGCTGTAGGGTCCAAATACTCTCCAGGCAGTGACAGAAAGAGAGAGAAGGAAGGAAGGTGAGAAAGCACCCCTACCCTGGGGGGAATGGCCCTACCACAATCTCTCCTCCTCCATTCTCCTCTCAAGATTTTGGGCATATACGCACATGTACCTGCTGTAGTTTTGAAGCCACCCGATTCAGGACTTGAACCTTGTAGTTGGCCATATGGGATCCAGCTACTTTAACCACCATGCCACCAAATGGTCCCAGAACTTAGTATTTCTACCTTGAAAATACACCTGGAGTCTGACCACCTCTCTCTGTTTCAGCTGTCACTCTAATCCACGTTATCATCACCTTTTGCCTAGATGATTGAAGAACTGGCATCTTGCCTCTGTCCTTCCTCTCCTAAAAGATGTTTTTATCATAACAGCCAGAATGATTCTAAATGATTTAAAGAGAAAATCAGATTTTCTCAACTTTCTGCTCAAAACCTTCCTATCATTCTCACGGGAATGCTAAAGGCCTTCATCACGTGTCTTCTCCACACTGTGCCTTTGCTTCTGACCTCAATTCCTATAGCCCTCCTTTCTGCTTTGACTCTAACTTCACCCCCTTATTTCTTGAGTTCTGTATTCAGGTGTCACCTTCTTAGTGAGACCTTCCCTGTTGGTCGACCATCATAGAAGAGATCGCTTTGTTAATGGCTCTCCATAGCACTTTACTATCCGGCTAATTATGTATTGTCTTACTATTCTTCTACTCTACTAGAATGCATACTCCATGAGGGCAGGGACTTAGTCTCTTGTGTTTACTACTGCAGTATGTTCCCAGCATCGAAAGCAGGTTTGGCCCCTAGTAGGCTCTCAGCAAATAGATGATGCAGTCTAGGGTCGTGGTTACGTCGTGGACAGACCTCCCAGTGCAGCGAGTTCGGCTGCTGCACCAAGCTCTTCGGCTATTTGCAGTTACACCACTCCTTAGCCTTAGCTTCCTAGCCTGTCACAGAGGATGAGTTAGTTCTTACCTCTCACACTGTTCGTTTGGAGGGATTAAATAAAGTAATCCCTGTGGAGTGCTTAGCTCAGTACCTTGCCAGTCATAAATAATTAAAGGAGAGCAGCTGCTGCTCATGTTGCTGCTGTTAATTCTTATCAGTCTGCATCGTAATTGCTTTTTACTTGTCTATCTCCTCCAAGGGATTTTAGGTTTGGCTGCATCTAAGCTTGTTATTACAATAATAATGATAATAAACATGACCTTAAGAACATCGGTAATAGCAGTTACCATTTGAGTGCTTTTGAGTGCTTACTGAGTACCCGGGAGTGTTCTCTAAGTCAGCACTTTCAGTAGTACTCCCTGTAGGGGTGGAAAGTTCTGTCTCTGCACTGTCCTGAATGGTAGTCCTTAGCCCCATAGGCTATGGAGCCCTTGAAATGTGGCACTGTGACCAAAGAGTCTCAAGTTTTAATTTTATTTCATTTTAATTAATTTAGATATAAATGACCACATGTGGTTACTGTCTCCTGTATTGTATTTCAAAACTTCAAATTCTGTGCATATGTTAATTTACTTAATTCTCACAATAACCCTTGAGTTAAATGATGAGGAAACTGATTTTTTTTTTAATTTTTATTTACAGATTTTTGCCTCAGGGTGCGTGTGCAAAGAGAGACAGAGACAGAAACAGTGAGAGGGAAAGTGAGTAATCACCCCCGGGGGAATGGCCACACTGTACTCTCTTCTCCTCTGTTCCCCTCCCAGGATGTTGGGCATGTATGCACACACATCCAGTGTGATTTTTAAGCTACCAGGTCTGGAACTCAAACCATGGTTGGCCATATATAACCACTATGCCTTTGCTACCTCGAGGAAATTGATTTTCCTAAGGTTAAGTAACTTGCTCAAGATTACATGGCTGTTATGAGGGAGAACGGGGATTTGATGACTGGACGGCAAGACCATCTCGTTCCCAGGTCTGTGCCAAGTTTCCCTGCTGCCCCTCCCTTGGTCATTCTCGAGAATCGAGAATCGTGGTCCCCACAGCAGAGGGCCCAGGCAGCCTGTCTGTGTTCCTACAGCAGGGAAGGCTGAGAAGGTGAATTTCTGGTTCTTACCCTAGTAGGGTATCACTCGCAAAGTGAGAAATTCCCCGACCTTGGGAAAGGTGTTCAAAGAATTCCAGATGGGTAAACTTGGCTCCTCAACCTGTATATATACTTTTCTGCCATTTAAGTCTATGAAAAGTGGCAAAATGGACAAATTATTTCCCCCAAACATATTGCAGTTATGTTTTATTTGTTTGGTAAACTGTTTTTAATTTTACCTACTGGTTGACATTTTTGAGGTACATATTAGATTGGCAACAATATTTTTTACTCTGTCGTGGTACACTGATTTTAACCTATGTCCCTCATTTACATGCATTCTTGTGTTTCTTAATCTGAACACCTCCCCCCCAAGCCACACCCCTAGTAACAGTGCAGTCTCTGGTATCCACCATGACTTTCTACTTTCTGCCATTGAGTCCTTCAGTTTATCTTTCTTATTTTTTTTCCTCTAGAGAAATTTTTGATATAGGGCACATGTGCTTGCAAGAGAGACAGAAAGCTAGAAATCACCTCTTCGGGGGGATGACTATACCGCAGTCACTTCTCCTCCATTCTCCTTTTGGGATTTTGGGTATGCATGCACATGTACCCAGTGTGAGTTTTTAGTCACCAGACCCAGGACTCAAACTGCAGCTGACTACATGGGAGTCCAGTTACATAACTGCTATGCTACCTGCTGGTCCCAGTTTATCTTTTATGAAAGTGAAAAAATGTTCTCCCTTTATCCAAAACAGGAACTAATGTAACATCTATCAATTAACTGTCTCCAGCTCCAAGTCCTGGATATTGAGATGAGTTTCTTCCATTTGTTAATGTTCCTTATGGTACTAACTAGTGAGCCACTGCCTTACTTTAGTAAAATACGAGGCAAAAAGGAGGGGGGGGGAATTAGTTAAAAACATAAATATACACATGTCATAAAAGGAAGGAAATATATAACACTTCGGTCATGACTTTTGCTGAAGTTCTAAACCCCCCCCCCTTTTTTTTCAGGTTTTTGCACGCATTAGAGACAGAGACAGTGAGAAGGAAAGTGAGAAATCACCCCCAGTAGGGATGACCACACTACAATCCCTTCTCCTCCATTCTCCTGGGATTTGGGGCATGAATATGTATGTGCATGGTGTGATTTGCAAGCTGCCAAATCTAGCACTCAAACCATGATTGGCCATATGAGAGTTCAGTGCTTTATAACTTTCTTTCTCCATTACTCATTTCATATTCTTTTTGCCCTCAGCCAACTCTAAGCTGATTGTAGATTTTTTTTTACCTCACTGTAACACCTAAGCTTTCATTCCTGGGGGATCTGAGTTCTTGGTGGCCCTGACTGTATGGAGTTGCTTCTGTTTTCCTTTATCTTTTACCACTAGACATGGCAAAACTGGAATACTCCAGGTTCCAGATTTGTATCTCCCTATTCACCTTTAATAAAGATTCATTACCCCAACCAGTTCTGTAACCTATTTGTCTGTCTGCTCAGTGTCATGAATTGCTAGGTTGCAGTTTAAGCTTCCAAATCAGTGGAGGCGTTGTTGATTCCCTTGGTGAAATCATTCTTTGCTTAGGTCCAGAGACTGTTAAACCAGCAGAACCAGAGTTGCAGTGATGGGGGGAAAAGTGCAAGTTGGTAATTAGGTGTGATGAGGAGGAGGAGGAGTCTGTAACTAATTCTGCTTTTGTCCCTGGTCTTGGGCCCTTGTGTATGACTATGGGAGGAACAGTGTCATGTATTATTGTCTCTGTACACCTCCTTACTTAACCTGAAGAGGTAGCACTGGACCTGAAACTTCAGAGGATGAGTTCAACATTCTGAAAGCTCATCTTTCAGGACAATGGGGTACATGGTGAGACCAGTGAATTCTGTTAACATCAACTGATTTTTTGTACCTTGTCACTGTAAAATCTCAAGGGAGATACCATGACGACGAAGAAAGCATTTGGTCATTTATAGATGACAGAGGCATGGTAGACAGAAAAGGCAGTGTCAGATTCAGAGTAAATGTCTTTTTATACTTGAGCTAACAAGTAACTACTAAAGACTAGGCTGTATGTGTACCTGAAGTCATCTATGTCTTTATAATTTAGATGGAGTATCCAAGTTTATTCTGAATTATTATTTGGAGGCGTATGCAAAGCAAAACTCCTTTATGTTGAAAGGACGTTTGAATGGGTTGAAACAGTCTGCCCCTGACTCACTGTGACCTTGGGCAAGACGCTTAACTACAGGAGGTGCCCTTGCTCACATCTGTGAAATTGGGATAATGATACTTGTGTACTTACAGCTTTGAACCACGCAGACGAAAGGTGCCGTGCAAGTGCAAAGTGTTTGTTAATGACAACAGTAATAGCCCTCAGCTCACCTTGCCCTTGGTACAACCTGTATTTAAATTGAGCACTGTTAAAAAAGATTGCCTGTGAAATAGTGTTCTCCGTATTTATGTTGTTATATGGTCTCCTAGCACCTGGTACGTATCCTTTACAGCAGTTAACGTAATTTGTGATAATCTGTTTGTCTAACTATTTGAATAATATTTGTTTCCCTCAGTAGGTCCAAAACCCCATGAGACCAACAGGGACCAACTTAGTCTGTTTGCAGCTCCACTCCCTAGCACTGTGCCTCTGTGTGTTAGACATTCAGTAAATATGTGTCAAATGAGTGAATAGAGGAATAGTAGAACATAATGTATGTTTCAGTGAACTCTGCTAAGACAAAACAAGGTAAAACAAATCAATAAAAACCCTGGAGAGGCAAAATCAGCAGTTCGGTTTCTTCTCCTCCAGTAGGGGAATCTTAATGCTACATTCCCTATAAATAAGTGATTCCTGTTGGTCATAATCTTAGAGTGGGCATGTGGCCATGAGAAATTTATTGGAGTGATTTTCAACAGCATAAGCGTTGAGTAACAGATGCACATGGATGGCAGGTTGCCTCTTCGGCTGCCATCTGTTGGACAACTGTCTACTCTAATATCACTAGCCCATTCGAACTAGACCAGTAACACACTCATACATGTTTAAGCTTATTCATATTCAAAATTTGTCTGAAAGGCTTAAAGTAGGAGAGGTGTTTCCATATCAGGTTGGCTGCTACTTAAAAATGGTGTATTACAACACCTTTGCACACTGTGAAGTCCACTTGATGTGTCGTAATGCTCAACAAGGAAGTATTCTCTCTTAAGTGTTTTGTCCAAAGTCAAACCCATGCTAAATAATGGCTTTCGAAAACTCACTCAACTACAGGTAATTTGTCCAACCGAATTCAGCGTAGGTTGTGCAATTGGCAACAAAACTGGCATGAGATGGAGTATAATCCATGCTGATTGTCAGCATGTGCTTTGAAACAAAGAAAAAGCAGGGCGAAGGCAGGATGGTAAATTTAGTAGAAAATACAGTGCTGCCTGATGTACGTGCAGTTAGCTTATATCTAGTGAAAGCAAACGATACCCAGTTTGGACATGCCTTTTAATAAAACCTTTACCAAGCTTTTTGGTGTGTGAAGGTAGAGATGATGTTGGCCTATATAAATTTGCCCCATGAATGACAGGTTGGGCATGTGGTGTGTCAAGCTTGGGCCAACTTCCACACATGTCTCCGTGCTTAACATAATGTCTGGCACCCAGTTGCAACTCAGTAAATATTCATCGAATGAATGTTCTAGGACCCACTGAGGCAGCGTCCTCCAGATTGCCAGGATGAAAGCAATCTCACAGCCTAAGAGCAGACTAACCAGGAATTAGACATTAGAATACTAAGTGGAACACAAAGCAAATTGCTTATCACTCTTATGTGTCTGTAATAAACCTCTAAAGGCTGTGTGATTTCCAAAATGTAAATCATTTTGGGAGCCAGACATCTAACAGTGGCTATTTTGCAGAGTAAATCCATCTGAGTCTTGGTTCAGTTACAGGAATGACTAATTTTATACAGGATTCTCACATGATTCAGAAAGTGTGTGAATGACTCAGCCCATTAATATCCTCAGCTCCTGTGATCTCCCCTCCCAACGAAACGCTGGTTGTAAGGCAATAATGATAATTGGAGGAGGAGAAGCCCTTGACTTTGCCCTGTGGCAGTAAAATGACACACTTTGATTAATTACATATGCAGACAATATTGTTTGAAAGAAATGAGGTACATTATCATCATATAAATATGTTTAATATTTATGTTGAACTGTGTTGAAAGGAACATGTAGCTTCAGTATAGACAAGGACTGAGATCTGCCTTTTTTTCTTTTCTTTTTTGAAGGTTTTTGCTATAGGGTATTTGCACTTGCAGGTGAGAGACAAAGAAACTAAAGAAATCACTCTTAGTTTGTGTGGCAGGGATGGCCACACTACAGCCCTTTCTCCTCCATTCTCCTCCTTGGATTTTGGACATGCAGTGCACATGCACCCAACGTGATTTTCAAGGACGCAAGTTTGGAACTCAAACTGTGGTGGGCCATGTGGGTCACCTTTACCACCATGCCATCTGCTGGCCCCAAGTTCTTTTTGTTTCTACCTTTTTTTCCCCCCCTGAACCAACTTTCTGTCCAGAGGGGCAGAGCTACCAGAGGCCTTAGTTGTAACAGCTCATTGATGGCCTCCCCCTTGCTGATCTCAGAGAAATGGTGCATTCACAGGAGTTTCATGTAGCTAAAAAATCACAAGTGATATTGAGCTAAAACTGAGCAGGTTGTTGAAGAATTTGTATAAGCTTCATGAGGCTGTGTGCTTCTTCCAATTACTGCTCCATCTTTCTGAAACAGTTGATTAAACCCAGAACTGGATGTTGGAGTTAGCCTTCTTGCTTGTCTCTTCCTGCATGACTTCCTGCATACTCCAGTATCTGATGGGTACTCATCTATCGTTAAGTAGCGTGACTTCTCTGCAGCATTGGACAGACCTTGAATCTCCTCCCTAGACTCCTTCAACACTTTCTTTTGGGTGTCTTTGTAACTCTTGTATTTCTTTTTTGACTCTTCTACTTGTCCCTTAAATGTGATATTCTCTCGAGTTCTGTGTTCATCCTCCTTTTTTTCTATTTATTCTATCTCCTTGGTGATCTCATTCATCTCCATGGTTTCCATTAAAATCCATACTCTGATTCCTCCATGTAGGTGTTTCCATGTCAGTCTTCCTGACCTACAGACCTCTGTATATTTAGGCACCTTGCAGGTATTTATAATGATATAAAAATAACAGCAAAATTAATAATAATCACAACAATAACAGTGACTTCTTATAGAATATTTTGGGTCACAGAGCCGAGTGTTTTATTGTTTTATTCCATTTATTCTTTTCAGCAACTGTGGTTAAATACTGTTATTTTTTCTACTTTCAAAGGAGGAAACTAGGGGTAGATGTATTTAGTGACTTCTTCAGGGTCATTCAGATAGCACCAGAATCTTGTTTGCATCTCAAATCTAGAGCCCAAGGTTTTAATCGTAAACATTTTGGATTGACATGTCAAAATAGAATCCATTGTTTTTCTCTTTGCTCCACAGATATATCTGCTCCCATTACTCGCTGTCCTGCTTGAAAGGACCACACTTTATTCCTAAGGTAGAAGCCTGGGAGTGCACTGGAATTCCAAATATTAGGTCTTCAGGAAAGTCATGATGTGTTTTCTATGCAAAAATGCATCATGACTTTTCCCAGCACTCAGTGCATTGTTTGCATTAAACTAGAGGTTTCAAACTCTTGACCTCCAGGCTGATATATTTTTCAGACTATTATTTTAAAAATCAGAAAACGTTGGACTGGCTCTGTGACCTGGTGTTTAAAGATGGTGGATTCCACGTGGCCAAACATATGGTTCAAATCCTGGCTCCAGCAGCTTGAAAAACACACCAGGTGTGTACCTGCCCAAAACCCCAACAAGATGAAAGGCGACGGGTGACCATGGCCCACTGGGAGGTTCTTTCTCTCTGTCCCTCTCTCTCATTTCTCTCGGGTGAGCACATGCACTTTTTTTTTTTTTTGAGAGATTTTCACTATAGGGTGCGTGCACTCACCAGACAGATAGAGAGAGACATAGAGACAGAAAGCAAGAAATCACCCCCCATGGGGGATGGTCACACCACAATCCCTTCTCCTCCATTCTCCTCTTGGGATCTTGGGCACGCATGCACACGCGCCTGGCGTTGAGTTTTAAGCCACCGGGTTCGGGATGCGAACCGCAGTCGACTACGTGGGAGTCCAGCAACATAGCCATTACGCTAACTGCTGGTTCCCAGCACATGCACTTTTTGACTGACTTTTAAAAAATCAGAAAATGTCTCAAAAACAAAGAAGTACAGATATCTGACTTTTTCTTAAAAACCGGAGTTTTGCATTCTCACATCAGAGTTGTCATCTGGAGCTGAGCAGCCATTTTCCTCTAAGCTAGGGTTGTAACCATACGTCAACACACTCTCACCACTTCCTATTAGTTCTGTACTTAATAGGGGTGTCCTCACATTCTTGCTTGTCTTGCCCTGCAGGCATCCTAACACCTGGTGAAGACTTATGTTTTCCCAGCTGGTTGTCTTTGTCCCTGGTTTTTGCCCTACTCTAATACTTAAATGGTTTTCTCAAATGAAATCTGTTACATCCTTTCTCTTAGTATTTTTAATGTATGTTTCCTTATTGGTTCCTTCTCAGTCCACAAACACATTAGCCTTTTTTTTTTTAAGAGAGATTTTTGCTATAGGGCGCTGTGCTTGCCAGAGAGAAAAAAAGTGGGAAATCACCCCTCAGGGAATGGCCATACCACAGTCCCTTCTCCTTCATTCTCCTCTTGAGATTTTGGGCATGCACTCACATGCACTCGGTGTGAGTTTTAAGCTGCTGGGCCCAGGACTTGAATTGCCATCTACCATGTGGGAGTCCAGCAATGTAACTGTTATGTCATCTGTTAGTCCCACATGTTGGTCTTAGTCAGAAGTTGGAAGAAAGGCCAGCAGGTGGCACAGTGGTTAAGGCACCGGACTCCCATATAGTTGACTATGGTTCGAGTCCCAGACCCGGAGGCTTGAAACTCACCCTGAGCATGTGTGCGTGTGTACCCAAAATCCTTAGAGGAAGAGAAGAGATTGCTGTGAGGCCATCCTCACTGGGGGCGATTTCTTGCTTTCTGACTCTGTCTCTCCGGTGAGTGCATGTGCCCTATAGCAAAAGTTTCTCAAAAAAAGAAAAGAGAAGTTGGAGGGAAAAGAATAAAATTTTGTGATTGCCTACTATGTACTAAAATATAGCATGTATATATATATATATATATATATACCTTTGTATGTGGCCTCAGCATTGAAGCTATTGTTTCTGATTCCTAATAGATGAAAGAAATCCAAGGACCAGAAGGATTGTCCCAAGACCCACAGCCCAGGGAGGGCCCCGCTCTGTCTGATCCTGAGGCTCATGTGTTTTTGCCTTTCATCACATCAACCTGACTTTGGCCCTTATTACCCTCTATACAATAAACTAGTCTCTTTAGCTCTCATTTTCCCATGGTCTACTTCCCATCCCTTTATTCATCCTTTGCCACCAAACTGTATCCCCTTGTTGACACAGAACTCCCTCAGTCCCTTTTCTCATCTCAGCACAGTATAATTTGGCCTTCTAGTAACTGCTCGTTTCATAACCATCACCTGAGCACGCACTGGAGGCACCAGGAAAATAATCCTCACCCGAGAGAAACTGCACAGCCGGCAGGTCAGGATGGCCTATGGTTCTGGTGCAGGGTGTGCGGTTCCTGCTCAGTAAATCTGGGGGTCCTTTTAGCCTTTCTCACTTCACCTTGTATCATTGTCCTCAGAGGACAAGGACGTCTCTTAAGGAAACATTTGTTTCCTTTCTTTTTAGTATTCGTCACCTCTGATTTTCTTCTTTACTTGGGTATACTTCCTTTTTATGTCTCTTCTTTTTCTCCCCAGGTCCTCATTTAAGATGTTTCCAGATACTTACTGGATATCTCCACTAGATGCTATGCAGATTCAGCATGCCTGCTGCTTTCCTTAAGAAAATGACCTTTAGGGGCCAGCATTTGGCCTGGTGGGCAAGGTGCTGGGCTCCTATGTGGCTAACCGATGTTTGAGTCCTGGACCTGACAGCCTGAAAATCACACTAGATGTGTTCATGCATGCCCAAAATCCATAGAGGAGAAGGGATTGTGGCATGGCCATCCCTCATGGGGTTGATTTCTCATTTCCCTCTCTCTGTCTTGTCTTTGTCTTTCCAGCAAGTGTTTATATCCTATGGCAAACCCCCCCCCTCCAAAAAAAAGGCAATTAACTAGTTGCCCACATTAAATATCATGGAGGCATTAGCAGTCCTTTGCTTCTCATAGAAACGGCGATTCTTAAAAATTAGCCTCACAGTCCGACCGAGTTGCCAGCCCTGTGACCTGAGTTATCGTTTAGCAGTGCCTTCCCTCTGCTGCCCTGTCTGTCCACTACTCTCCAGGTATTAACTGTGATAAGATGTATAATTAAATGTAAGTAAGAAATTATAACACAAAATAAAATAGAAAAAAGATATGACCGTTGTTTTTGAAGTTCCTGTGGCATTATTATTTTTCTCCTTAAAATCTTTTAGTGTCTCTCTCCACTGCCTGTCAGGTCAGGTCTCTTGCATTCTTGGCTCCCAAAGCTGTTTGCTGTCTGCTTCCCACCGCCTTTTCTGGTCGTTTGTCCTTTGAGCTTCAGTGCTTATTAGCAGGCATGGAGATGGCACTCACTGATGTCAGATGGGAAGTGGGTAGTGCAGAAAAAACGGATTTTTTTCTTCTCTCCCAAGGGCAGTATTAAATGTTCGTTATGTAAGTATGGTCTCTGCTCTTTACTTCTCAGCAGCTTCTCTCATCTTAAAATTATGATAGTGCTAAGATTAATAACTCATAGCTATTTTAAAAATTCAGAATTTCATTAATCTAGTGTTTAGAAAGAATGGTGTTTCTCTAAAATCTGTATGTTGAAGTAAGCCCAAGCATCTTAGAATGTGACCGTATTTGGAGACAGAATCTTTCTTTTTATTGTTTAAGAATTATTTTCTTTAACTTTATTTATTTATTTTCAATTTGACCAGAAAGGGACAGAGTGAGAGAGAAGGAGGGGGAGGGAGATAGAGAGAGAGAGAGAGAGAGAAATCAAGCCACCAGGTCTAGGACTGGAACCGCAGTTAGCCATATGGTAGTCCAGTGCCCTTAACCACCATGCCACCTGCTAGACCTGGAGACAGTCTTTCAAGGGGTAATTAAGTTAAAATAAGATCCTTAAGTGGACTTTAATTCTGTGTGGCATTTCCTTATAACAGGAAATTAGGACACAGACATATGCAGAGGGAAGACCATATGTTTTATTATTTTACTTATTGTGATTGCCTGAGGCTTCACGTGCTTGCCAGGGAAGAGGGAAGAGAGAAAGAGAAAGCAACCATCAGTGGGGCATGGTTATGTCACAATCCTTTTTCCTCCATTTCTCCATCCCATCAGGATTTTAAGCATGCATGTACATGTGCCCCATCATTTTCTTTTTAAGGTTTATGTCATAAGGTATGTGTATTCGCTGGAGGTAGATGGAGAGAGATAGAGACAGGGAAGGTGAGAAATCCTCCAACACCAAGGGGGATAGCCATGCCACAGTCCATTCTCCTCCAGTCTCCTCTTGGGATTTTGGCACACATCCACATGTGCCTGTCATGATTTCCAAGCTGCCAGATCTGGGACTTGAACTGCAGTTGGCCATGTGGGAATCCAGTGCCTTAACTACTACACCACCTATCCCCTCCCCCATCATATTTTTCAAGTTGTTGAGGCTGAGATTCAAACCACAGTTGGCTATGAGAGATCTGACTCCATATGTTAATAGAGGGAAGAGCCAACTAGTGGTATGGTAGGTAAGGCAGCTGGATCCCACATGGCTGACTGTGCTGTTAAGAGTCCTGGACCCAGAGTCCAAAACCATACCAGGTACATTTGGATCATGCCCAGAATCCTGAAAGGAGAAGTGGAGAAGGAATTGAAGTGACCATCCCCCATGGGGGGTGCTTTCTTCCTCTCTTGCAGGCTCATGCACCCTGTAGCAAAATTAAAAATAATATTAAAGATAAATAAAGAGAAAATATGGCCATCTACCGGCCAAGGAGACAGGCCTCAGAAGGAACCAATCCTGCCATTGTCTTGATCTCGGACTCCTTGACTCCAGACTGGGAGAAAATAAGTTTCTGTTGTTTAAGCCACAGGAGCAGTGGTCATTTGATATGGCAACCTTAGTAAACTAATGTACCTGATGTGTTTTATTCACTGGGGTCATTAGTCCTACAACTAGAGACTTCATTCTTGGAAAAAAAGATAGACCTAATGATCTAATAGTTCCTCTCATCGCATCTCGAATTTCATTGAAGTATTTGAAATTTGCTCTAGGAAAGGCAGACCATCCTTACTTTTTTCTTACTAGATCACGTTTATGATTGGCTACTCAAAGAATGCTTTTCCCCCTTTTTCTTTATCCATTTTTCTTAAAAATACAAACAAAGCAGGAAACCATTAAACATGGTGACTCCCCATGTATTTCATTGATTTAAGCAGGTAATGAGTTGAATGTTTTCCATGCTCTCATTTCAATAGAGGGTAGCAAGTTCTTCTTACAGTGGATTACATGTCAACTGCAGCATCAGAATTTCAGAGAAGGTATTTGCTGCTGTGAATTTATGTGCTTTATATCAATATTCTGGAGATTCTGGCTGTGGAAAGAAAATACACTGAATCACTAAGGTTGGCATATTCAGATGTTCCTAATCGTATTTCAGGTAGTCTTGTTGTCAACCTCAAAATGCTTCCATCCTCTCCCTCCTACTCCTTACCCAGTCTTCTGTCCAATATATATATATATATATACACACACACACACACACACACATATGTGTATATATATATATATATATTTATATACATAATGTTGAACTAGAAGAATTAAGTATATTGAGTGGTTAGAGACTGTTGAAAATGCCAATGGATTTTATTTATCACCTGTTCAGATTGGTCATCTGAATGCTTTCCTGTAATGTATCATAAACATCTTAAGTGGGCAAGTCTATTCTGTTTCATAATCCAGAAAGAGATCCTAAAATCTTTTGCTACTAACCAGCAGATAATCTTCTAGATCTACTCTGGACATTTTATACTACGATTTTGAACTTGTCTCATCTTGTTCTGGCATGCAGATGGTGAGGATAACTAGTCACCACATATAATAGCACCTTTTCTTGAGACATAAGACATTATTAAATTGCATTTCTGCCTTCTCTTGCCCAAATTGATCTTTATTGGTTCTTCAGCCTTGCAGGACTTATTTAAAATGTTTAATTGCATATAAGACTTGTCATTAAAGCCTCTCCATGTTTTTCACAGCTCTCTTTGATGGTGAATGTAGCACTGGTTGAGTGTCGTCAGCACAAGAAAATACAGTTCCTATACTGTGTATTGTAAATATAAATGGTAGGCATTTGGGTTTCATGCTTTTTTATTTATTTATTTATTTATTTATTTATTTTTTGAGAGAGATTTTTGCTATAGGGTGTGTGCGCAGGAAGATAGAGACAGAGAGACAAAAAGTGAGAAATCACCCCCCAGGGGGGATGGCCATGCCACAATCCCTTCTCCTCCATTCTCCTCTCTGGATCTTGGGCATGCACGCACGTGCGCCTGGCATGAGTTTAATCCGCCAGGTCTGGGACTCAAACTGTGGTCGACTACATGGAAGTTCAGCGACATAGCCATTACGCCAACTGCTGTTGCCTCATGCTTAATTCTTATTTTTTACTTAGCTGATCAAAATGTATAGCAGTTAATAAAAAAAAGGTTATATGTATTTTTCTTTCTTTTCTTTTTTTTCTCCTCTTTTTGCCATAGGGTGCATGTACTGCCTGGAGAGAGACAGAGAGCGACACCGAGAGAGAAAGTGAAAAATCACCCCTAAGAGGGGATGGCCATGCCACAATCTGTTCTCCTCCATTCTCCTTGGGATGTTGGGCATGCATGCACATGTGCCTACTGTGATTTTCAAGCCACCAGATATGGGGCTTGAACCACAGTTTGCCACGTGGTAATCTGGTGCCTTAGCCACTATGCTACCTGCTGACTTCAAAATTGTATGTTTTTTTTTCCCTCCATGACAAAAGGTATGCGATTAAAGCAGATAAGTTGCAGATAACCTTTTGATTTCAATAACCTGACTTCATATACACTGATACTCAGATTCAACAAGATTAGAAATAATACTTCATAGATTAGAACTCAGATAAAGAATTTCTTGTATTTATCTTGTAGTTTTAGCTTTTCTTTTAATTAATTAGATGGATGAAGTAATTTAACTTCTTTCTGTATCTCTTTATTTACTTGTGAAACTAGGGAAGGAGATCACAAATTGACCTCTAAATTGTCTTCCAGCCCAGAAATTAAGCAGCTTATTCTACTAGTAGTAACAACAGTTGATAAATTGTGGCTTTTTGTGGGTAAGTGTATTTGGAGCTAGTATGTTTAATTTGAAACACATACGTACTATGTGCCAGGCACTGGCTGTGCAGTGAGAGAGCAGACGTCTCTCAGAGAGTTTACCGAATTTCATGAGGGAGAAAGAGGGATGTGAAAATAAGACCAGGTGACTGTTCCTGGGGCTGTGGTAGAAGTTTGTGTAAGGCTTTTCAGGGCACTGTGGAGAGTGCAATGAGTTTGGTGGCAGGAGCATCGATGAAAAGGACCAGTTCTGAGTGCCAGGAGGGGGCAGTTACAGTGAAGTGCTGGAGCAGCAGCTTGTTGTAGTGGCTTGAGGATGAGGCGTGAAAACAGTGGCTCATTTTTCCCCCAAGGAGCTGGAATATAAATAGAAAATGGCTGGAGGGGAAGAGTGGGTGTTATAAGAGGTTGTACTTAAATATTGGGAGTAGTCACTGGACTCCCACATGGTCAACTGTGGTTCAGGTCCAGGACCCGGTGACTTGAAACTCACACCGGAAACATGTGCACATGTACCCAGAATCCCAGGAGGAGGATGGAGGAGAAGGGGTTGCAACATGGCACCCTTTGATGGGGGTGAGTTCTCACTTTCCCTCACTGTCTCTGTCTCTCTTTCTCTCCAGTGAGCACACAAGCTCTAAGGCAGAAACCTTTAAAAAAAGTGTGTACAGGGGAAGAGCCAATGTAAGGGTTTTTGTGAAAAGAACCTTTAGAGAGGGAAAGCTTGTTCTTAAGGAGATGAGGATGTAACCAATAACAAACTTAAGAACAAGGTTGAGGATGGATGGAGGGCAGGTAGAGGGATAGTTTTGAGATAACGCAAGAATAGCAAAATGCTAATTGTGACATTTATCTATCATGGGTCTTCACTAGGGGAGCCCTAGTTTAATTTCTTCAACTTTTGAGTGTTGAATTTTATAATATAGGTTGAATATCTCTTATCTGAAACGCTTGGGACCAGAAAGAAGTGTTTTAGATCTCAGTTTTTAAGATTTTGGTTTATTTGCAGCTACATAATGAGATATCTTGGAATGGGACCAAGTCTAAACATGAAATTTATTCGTTTTATATAAACCTCATCCACATATCTGGAGATAATTATTTTATACAGTATTTTTGTATTGCAGCATATTGACTGTGATATGAAATTGGGTGTGGAATGTTTCACTTATGGCATCATTCTGTTATTTGAAAAGTTTTGGATTTGGGTGCCTTTTAGATTTTGGCTTTTTGGATTAGGGACACTCAACCTGTACTGGGAAATAATTTTATACTATGGGGAAGAGAATATAGGCTGAGAGTTTAGCCTTGAAAAGACCCAGGGGTGGGTGCACTTATTCCTTGTTGTAAGAGATTATGAAAGGTTAAAGCTTCGACTTCTTTTGTAATGTAGGAGTTCCACCAATCTGCTGGAGCAGAGGGCCAGAGGAAGAGGAGCGTTGAGAATAAAGAATGGATTAACCACTGTGTGGCAGAGGGAGCTAGATTGAGCAGGCCTGGGTTAAGGAAGGCATGGGGATGCTTGGGGCCCAGTGAAGTTGTCAGGTGGTGCCAATTTTTCTTGGAGTTATCAAGGAGAAAGCAACCTAGTCGGAGCATGGAAAGGCTGAAAGCTTGATCATGGAAAAGTAGGTTGAGTAAATGAGGTGAATGATCTCTTCACTTTTTACCTAGAGCAAGTCTGTTCTGGAACAAGTCCCAACCAGTAGGTCTCTGTTTGGGGAATTCTGTTTTCTGTCTAGTTGTCTCTTTACCTGAATTATAGAAGAGAAAACAATGTTACAGAACCTCACTAACACCATTATTCTTGAAACCTAATAAAGATAATTTTGTTGTTTTCTCAGGTCAAAGAAGAACGTCCAGAAAAAATACCAGACTTAAAATTACTGGTGGAGAAGAAATTTATGGCTTTACAGAATAAGAATTCTGATGCAGACTTTCAAAATAATGAAAAATTTGTACAATTTAAACAACAGCTGAAAGACCTGAAGAAGCAGTGTAAGTCAGCACGCTTTGCTTTGGTTTGGCTTTTTGAAGTTAGGCAATGGACTTGATGAGCCGTCCCAGAATACTGATCGTAATACTGTTTGCTTCTCTGCTTGGCTTGATCCTCGTTCTAAGTTGCTTTTGTTGTTGCAGTTCTGTATTTTGTCTTGCTTTTGGTTCACATCAGCCCGTTGTCTCTGAAAGCCAACAGTTTCCACAAAGTGAGAAAATTCCCCAGCAGCTATTGAAAGGTCCAGATACTGTCTTCCTGCTGGGGAGAGGAATTGGGAAACAAAATAAAACTGAAAACTATCTTATAGAAGTAACAATGGTGTTTTCCAAATTTTAAACTGCTGTGCCCAGCTTCAGAATAACCATACTTGGATTCTAGTTTTGCTCTTTTAGGTTAACATTAGTGATACTTTCCTCAGAAGGCTTTTTTTCCTTTTCAAATATGAATCAAAATCCCCTTGACCTGCTTTTTGTTTGTGGTAGTATAAATTCCACGTGGTTTTTAAATTAGCTGCATTCTTTATCAACTTTAACACTTAGGTTTGTTTTTTGTTTTGTCAGAGGATTTGTGTGTTTGCCATAGGCAGAGGGGGAGAAAGAGAGAGCACCCCCCAACCCTAGTGAGGGATGGTCATGCTGAAATTCCTGTCCATTTCTTAATCCCTGTCAGTACCTGGGAGACACATACATGGCATGTTTTGCAAGCTGCTCGGACTGGGATTCGAAATGTGTAGTCAGCCATGTGTGATTCAGCTCCCTCAACCCCTAGGCCATGGGTCTGGCTTTATACTTTATTTTATTTATTTATTTTATTTATTTATATATATTTTTTGGAGAGGTTTTTGCTATAGGGCGTGTGTGCTTGCCAGACAGACAGAGAGAGACAGAGAGACAGAAAGCAAGAAATCACCCCCAGGAGGGATGGCCACTCCACAATCCCTTCTCCTCCATTCTCCTCTCGAGATCTTGGGCACACATGCACACGTGCCCAGCATGAGTTTTAAGCCACCGGGTCCGGGACGCGAACCGCGGTTGACTACATGGGAGTCCAGCGACATAGCCATTCTTCTAACTGCTGGTCCCTATACTTTAGTTTATTAAGAAGCATAATTTTGGTTTAAAAATGAGAATGTTGGACTGATTCTGTAGCCTGGTGGTTAAGTGCTTTCTCTTCTCCCTCTCTCTGTCTCTGTCTCTCTTTCTGGCGAGCGCATGTGCCCTCTAGCAAAGAAAAAAAAGAAAGAAAAATAAGAGTGTTAAAATGATTTGTTACACAAAAATTTTTGAGGACATCACTTAGTAGAAATATTTTCCATACAATAAAATAGGTGTGCCCTTATCTTTTCTCATTTTTTATGTGATCTACTTAATAATTTTATGTAAGTTGATTTTTTTACATTAGCATCTGTTTAACTCTGTAGTCTACCCTTTCAGGATCAATGTTTCATTCCTTAAAAAATTGAATATTGAAACAAATAACTTTGTATTTTTAATTTTACTCCCCTGTCGCCTTCATTTATACACACAGGGAGCAGAAATGTATGATATGAGACAAAGTTACTTCATGTCCTTCAGGTTCTTATTGTGGAGATTCATGTTTTGAAATAGGCTTTCTTTTAAATATAAGCATTTTCTTTAAAATTGATGCTGAGATCTCAAAAATGAGTGAGGAAGCTGCTTGACTTTTGTCTATTTTACAAATAACTTGAGTTTCACAATTTGAAATGTTTTGCAATCACGATGAGACTTTTGGTTTTACAGTAGATTTAAACAGTAAGCATTTTTCCCATAGTTCTAGTCTATTCTTTCTACTCAACAACTGTGATGGTCAACATTACAGCAACCAAAATCTTTCTAATGTAATTTGTATTCTTCTTCTGACCTGATAATAATCCCCCAAACAAATAATAATTTACTAGTGACTTTCTGATTTTAGATGCTAGTGCCAGCCTCAGTGGCACAGAATATAGTATACTAGACTGTAGTGCTGAAAGCCACACGGCTATCCTCAGGTTCGAATCCCCAGGTCAGCCTGGAAACACTTGGTATATGCTCAGGTGCCCCAAATCCCGAGAGCTAGAGGGCTGGGGAAAGCGGGTCGTAGCATGATAAGACCCTGTGAAGGGGCCTCTGTCTGTTTCTCTTGTGTGTGCATGCTTGTGCTATTATTTTTTAAAAAACGAAATAGTGAAATTTAGTTTTGATATTAGTTGAAATAATCATTTTTTTAAAATGTACTACATGGAGTCAATACTCCCAAATTATAACAGTCTTGGCATCCAATCCTGATTTTTAAAAAAGCTTATTTATCTATTTTTCCCATGAACGGGAGACTCTGTCTCTCCCTTACCCCCTTTCTTTCTCTCTGACAGTAACCCCGACAAGGTGTTGACACTTCGATCCACCCCCAACTTTAGCCATGGGCATACTTGTGTTGGACATACTCAGGGAGGTCTCTGGATATGAACCCAGAACCTTCCCACATGACTCAGCCTTGCATAATACTGGGCCATCTGGAAAGTCACTTTTGCACAGAAAAACCTAGAAAAAAGTCATGACTTTCCCGACAGCTTAATATCTCATGCTGTGCCACTGTCTGACTCCTATAATTCTTGATTTCTAAGGTTTTGAAGGAGAAATCATCTAAAAATATAAATTTCTTCTTGCTTTTATTGTTTACATTTCTCCATAAGAGAAATGATAAAGACTTTTAGAATCAGGTACTCATGGGGTCACTTTATAATTAAGAACATATAATTCAACAAAATGTGAAATGTTGGAATCACAGTTACTGTTTTTTCAAGTCTTCTAAAATGGAAAAAGAAAGAACAGGTTTCCCCAGGCCAACAGTACACGTCATTTGGACAGACAGTTAAACCTTATGACAAAGTCAATTTATATTGAAAGAAATACTTCCTTATGTAAGGTTTTCCTGTATAACATTGGAATTCAAACAACTTTCCCTTTTATTTCCCCTAAAATATTCTGTTAAAAGTTCTTAAATCTCAAATAACAGGACAAGCAAATATGTATACTTTTTAACAATGCTTTATTAGCTATGTATACCTTACTAGCAAAATGTAATTTTTAGTGCAATATTCTTAGCATTGTCAGTTAAACTTACACTATGTCTAGTGGATGTTATTTCTTTATATTTAATACTTCCGTGAGGGTTCCGATTAGGATTTGGCTCCCACAGTATTTGCTGAGCTGGTCAGAGATATACTGTGATTGATGAGTGACCCAATAAATACATATTCTGGAGGCAAGGCATTACAATACTAACTTCTAAGACTGGGAAAAGAAGCTGGGAGAGATACTTGCTTCTAGATACTTCTAGATACTTGCCTATTTAGGCAAAGTAAATGCTGAGGCGTGTTTACGGTCTGCATATATCTGATGGGTTCTTTCATGGAGATAACCACCATATTTTTACCAACTTTATAATGTGAAAACATAAATGCGTGAACTTACATTTCCTCTAATCAGAATCTAATCAAAAAAGTGCCAGGAAGCTCTTAGGTAGGGAGAGGTCGAGGTATAGATTGAGCTCAGGTGGTCTGCCAGGTGGTTCTGTCTGGCGGGCAGGCCTGGGTACGCTCTGCCGGCAGGAGCCGCTCAAGCCAGCTGTAGCCCAGCAGCTGGTTCTGAAACCTTCCCTTATCCTGCCCCCTCTGTGAACATTTTGTTTATTCAGGTTTTATCTATTGACATTTGTCACATTAGAAATCCAAACTGAGGGATTTAGAAAATATTAATCTATTAAAAGATAATAAGTCTAGGGCTAGCCGGTGACATGCGGGTTAAGGCAGTGGATCCTACGTGGCTGACTGTGGGTTTCGAGGTCCTGATCTGGCCATTTGAAAAGCATGTCGGTCGCGTGTGTGTGCCCAAAATCCCGAGAGGAAACTGGCGAAGAGATTGCAGTGTCACCAGACCCCTGGAAATTGATTTCTCGCTTTCCTTTTCTCTTTCTCTATTTAGTGAGTGCACATGCCATATAGCAAAAACTTAATAATTTAAAAATTGTATTACACATTAGTGTAAATAGCATTGGATATGAACTACAACTATATTATTTTACAAGGAAAATGATTAAGAAGAGTGGCATTGGTTTTTTTTTTTTTTTTTTTTGGGAGAGATTTTCACTGTAGGGCGCGTGCGCTCGCCAGACAGACAGAGAGAGACATAGAGACAGAAAGCGAGAAATCACCCCCCAGGGGGGATGGTCACGCCGCAATCCCTTCTCCTCCATTCTCCTCTTGGGATCTTGGGCACGCACGCACACGCGCCCGGCATGAGTTTTAAGCCACCGGGTCCAGGACACGAACCGCGGTCGACTACGTGGGAGTCCAGCGACATAGCCATTACGCTAACTGCTGGTTCCCAAGAGTGGCATTGTTTTACATTACTTCAAATCTCCTTATTTTCTGACTTAACAGAAGGCTGCTGTTTCACATTTGCTTTAGTATTTGGTCTGTTTTAATACATTGTTTTGGTTAACATGTACAGAGAAAATCTGTTCTCACATATTGGTAATGGGACTTGCTGAAAGGGTCTGTAGACCATCAGAAGTTCTCACTTTGAGAATCCCAGGTTTAGACCAGGGATAAGTAAACTACAACTTATAGACTAGTCCACAGCCTACCTCTTGTTTTTCTATTGCTTGCAAGCTAAGAATCATTTATAAATATTTTTAAATTGTTGGTGGAAAAAAATCAAAAGAGAAATACTAGTTTGTGACATGCGAAAATTATATAAAAATCTGATTTCAGTGTCCATAAATCATTTGACTGGAACACAGCCACACTAGTTCACTTATGCTTGTCCATGGGTGCTTTGGCACGGTGATGGAGGAACAGAGTGGTCACGTCACACACTATCTGGCCTGCAAAGTTTCTAACAGTTACTACCTGGGCTTTTACAGCAGCAGTCACTGACCCCAGATCTAAACCATATTCAGAAACAAGGATATATATATATATTTTTTTTTTTTTTTTTTTGTAATATAAGACTTTTCCCTAAATAATATCCATTTATCTCAAATATGTTCCCAACACTTTGAAAACCTATTGTATATGAATCACTGCAGCTGATGCTCTGAAATAAAGGGCAGGTTCTCTAGCCTGGAGAAGACAATGTATCAAGTAGGAAATAATGTGAGAACTATTAGTAACAAAAATCAAGATGGTGTGGTGATTAAGGTGCTGGATTCCAGCATGACCACAGTTCAAATCCTGGACTTGGCAGCTTGCAAAATCACACTGGGTGTGCATGTGTGTACCCAAAATCCCAAAGGAAATTAGAGAAGAAGGGATTGTGGCATGGCCATCCTCCTAGGGGTTGATTTCTCACTTTATCTTTCTCTGTCTCTCCATGTCTCTCTTCCACAAGAGTATGAGCCCTTTGGCAAAAAACTAAAAGAAAGGGACCAGCAGGTGGCCTTGTGGTTAAGGTGCCAGACTCCCATATAACCGACTATAGTTCAAGTCCCAGACCTGGTAGTTTGAAATTCATTCTGGGCACATGTTCATGTGTGTCCCCAAATCCCAGAAGAATGGAAAAGGGATTACAGTGTGCCCATACCTCCTGGGAGGGGTTATGATTTCTCATTTTCCCTCTCACTGTGTCTCTGAGTTTCCAGCAAGTACACATACCCTATAGCACAAACCTTAAAGAAATTAAAATAAAAAAACTAAAAATCAAATCAAAGGCAAAGAAAACATCAGAAACAACCTAAGTGAGGAGAGTCAGAATAGGAATGCAGATTTTATCTGTCATGCTAATACTGCCAGTTGATGGGGCTCTCTGGAGCAACTTGCTGAGGGTTCTGAGGCTGGGTTCTGTGTGCAGAAAGATTACCATGGGCAGTTGGAGGGGCAGCACACATGTCTGGTGCTTCCCAGGATACAAGCCAACAGGCACTCTCACCTCACTCAGAGACAATCACGCTAACGGTAGCATGCTTTAGTTGCATATAGCAGTGGTTTTAGTAGGTGTCTCATAGATATTAATAGGCATTCGTTTCACGTGCTTTAAACAAATCGTTTTATTCCCTGGATACTCAATGTCTTATATATTCAAGTTTATTTTGTCTGCCCCAGTTAACTTCTCAGGATTTTTACCAAGATTTAATAAGATACCAACTCTTTGTGACCTCGGAAAGCTCACTCTAGATTGCAGCGATTATTGTGAAAGAGCTAGTTCAGCATAGTGGGGATGATATGGATTAGGAGCTAGAAGTCTTGGATTTGAGCTACTTAATATGTAGCCTTGTCTCTCAGCAGATACTAGTTTTCTTCTGATTCTTAGAGTCATACAAAATCAAAAGTGGTTAAAGATAGCATTTACCTTTCTAGACAAGATGACGAGGATGGTAATTGTGGTAATAACTGAGTTAGGGAATAATTTCACAGTCAACAATTCCATTTCTCTGAGTAGTAATCATATCCTTACTAAACCAAGTTGTGAAATCAACAATGTGATTTGGTTGAAGACAGACACACACAACCTGACTTTCCTGGATGGAATGATTTTAATTTTTCTAAGCAGTGAAAGTAGATCTCTCTTTTCCTTGGTTTAACTTGTCTCTGCTGTTACAACTTGTGCTTCCTTGCAGTTTTCACACCAGGAGAATTTACTTAGATTGTGCTTCCATACGGACACTTCCTTAAGTCATCAGGAATCTCTCAGGTGTTCTGTAATCATTTGCCTTTTTATAGCTAGTTTGTGTTGTAGGTTTTAGTGTAGGTCAGCAGAGGCGTAAATTGAGGGCAGGAGACAGTCATTGATCCTTAGAAACTTACAAAATATGAGAACTTTGCTTTGTGGTCAAAAATAAAATTGCATCTGAATCTAAGATGCATAGTATTAAAATAATTTGATATGAAATATAATTTTATTGGTATGTTTAAATGCTAAGAGTAAAGGAGAGCACATCTTTTATAAATGAAAATTTGCTAATCTGAAGGTGTTCACAATTTAGACAATATATTTAGGTCATTGTTATATGGAGAATTTACAACATGGAGGGTCCAGACCTTAGCCTAAAGGTCAAAAGAGCCCAATCTCACATGGATAACTGCAGTTTGAGCACCGGCCCTTTTGGCTTGAAAAACACACCATGTGCATGTGTTGGCATGTCCAAATAAATTGTGGCATGACCACACCCGTGTGTGTGTAGGGTGGGGGTGGGGGGAGTGCTTTCTCCCTCTCTCTTTCTTTCTGTCTCTCTTGCTCTTGACACACACCATGCCCTCCGAAAGTTAACAAACAGAAAAGATATGGAGATAATTGAACTCAGGAGTAAAATTCAGAAATCACTTTGAATGACAGTGATCATTTGTATCAGACATATACAGAGACACGGGAATTTATACTGTAATCTAGTAAATATATGGATTCCCTTCAAGCATACCAAGTCTAGATCTCAAACCTGATAAAACAGGGAGTGGCCATTCACTTTACCAAAAGATTTACTCAAGGATGCCGTTAAGGAGGGTGTTCTTTTTCAGGAGCATCAGAACATTTGTACTTGACTATTCCCAGCCAGTGACTTCCCTTTCCCCAGCGCCTGTAGCTGCATAGGGTAGGGATCTGTGTCTTTTGCTTACTGCTGTATTCTTTCAGTGCCTTCAACGCCAGCCCCAGCCAGCATGGGGCATGGTGGTTAAGGTGGCTGGATTCCACATGGCTGAGTGTGCAGTTCAAGTCCTGGAGCTGGTGGCTTGAAAAATACGCCAGGCATGTGTGCATGTGTGCCCAAAATCTCAAGAAGAGAATAGAGGAGAAAGGAATGTAATATGGCCATTCTCCTACTGGGCAGTTTCTCACTTTCTGTCTCTCTGCCTCTCTCTGCTCTCTCTGGCAAGTGTATGCACCCAATAGCAAAATGAAAACTTAAAAAAAAAATGTTCCAGACTTGTAAAATTTACATTTTACTTCAGTTGGGAGTTGTATATAGTAAAAGCCTATTGGGTTCTGTCGAAAAAGCAGGTGTGGGTTTTGTGCTGAGTGCCAGGCTCAGGAACCTCTCACTCAGGTAGACCTGCACAGTGTGGTTATGAAGAAGACCGCTGATTGAAAAGGTGCTTGTGAGTTTTGCAACTTGCAGGAAGAAAAATGAGGAAGAAACAAAGGTAGTACCAAGAAGGAAAATGTTTGACTTTGCCTAAAAATATGTTGAGTGCATTTCAACTGTACAGAGTGTTGACCAACCTGACTTCATCGGAAGACTCTTCAGCCTGTAAATCTCTAGTCTCGTCATAAGGAATAACCATCTTAAATGATGAGTACTGCAGTGCTGTAGCAAACTGAAGCCCAAGGCCCTGTAAGGCAGGAATAATCGCTCGTTCATCTCTTTATTCTTTTTGTTCTTCATATAATGGGAACTCAGTTAACATTTATAGAACAGAATTATTCAACTGAGCACAGCAGCTGCCTGTAAGAGAGGCTCAGACCTAGTTAGGGTGATCTGATGATTAAAGTTCCATTCCAGTCAGTACTACATCATCAGTACAGAAGAGACTAAGAAAGGGAAAAAGATCAGCATTTATATGACTGGGAAGTAAAATCAGCAGAAAAGTTTATAATTTTATATTGTCTTTGAAAATCCCTTAAGATTGTTCAAAAAAGTCAATCTACACGGTTTTTTTGTATAGAACCCTTTACGATGGTGTATGCCGGTGCAGATGCAGAGCATATACAGTTTTGAACGAGAGTACGGCTCACTTGGGCTATGACTGTTAGAACATTTAAGCCACTTAAAAACTCACGTTTACTGGCTTAGCCTTTCCAGCTCTGTGGCCCTTAGTTGTCTTCTTTGTTTCCTTAGTGATGTTGAGGAAATCGTCACCATTGACTGACTGGGTGATCATGAATTATTGGGAAATGCCGAAAGTTGTAAGTTTCACAATGAAGGTAGACTTTGTAAGCCTGGATTGCATCCCTGGTCTGAAGGTTTATGCTCACTGAGTGAAATTTCTGCCTTATGCAAATAGTGTATTCTCGTATTTTTGCCTCTCTCTTCTTCCTCTCTGAGTCAGTTTCTGACTCTTCTTTGTGTCTCTTTCCTCTCTTCTGCTTTCCTTGTGTCTCCTATCATGTAGTTTCTTTTTTCTTTTTCTTTTTCCATAAATCTTGACTTATATCAATGCACCTGAGTTGTATCTATCCTAGTGATAAAGCAGCTTCAGAAGGGTAAAATGACGTACCCAAGGTTACAGAGAAGACAGGAGGTGCCAGGGATGAAGAGAGAACATTGGACAGAGAGTTATCTTCATCTTCTGTTTCATAAAGTTTTTGTTGTTGTTTTTTGTAGAGGTTTTCACTACAGGGTGCGTGTGCTCGCCAAACAGATAGAGAGAGACATAGAGACAGAAAGCGAGAAATCACCCCCCATGGGGGATGGTCACGCCGCAATCCCTTCTCCTCCATTCTCCTCTCAGGATCTTGGGCATGCATGCACATGTGCCTGGTGTGAGGTCTAAGCTACCGGGTCCAGGACGCGAACCGTGGTCGACTACGTGGGAGTCCAGTGACATAGCCATTATGCTAACTGCTGGCTCCGTTTGTTTTTTTTAGAAGAGAGGTTTTTTTTTTTTTTTTTTCCCCACTCACTGGAGACACACACACACACACACACGTATATGTATGTGTGTATATATACACACACACACACACACACACACACACACACACACACACACAGAGAGAGAGAGAGAGAGAGAGAGAGAGAGAAAGAGAGAAAGTGAGAAATTACTCCCTAGGGAAGTTGGCCGTGCCACAATCCCTTTTCCTCCCTTCTCCTCTCAGGATTTTGGACATGCATGCACACGTGCCCAGTGTGAGTTTCAAATCACAGATTGAGGATTCCTCTGCGGTCGGCCATGTGGGAGTCCAGCACCTTAACCACTGCACCATTGCTGGCACCTGTTTCATAGAGTGTTTACTTTGCAGGAATATTTACATTTTGAAGCAGAGTTGGGGTACCAAATAAAGAGAGAAGAAAAAAGATAAATTCAGATTAAAGGATGATTCTGTAGAGGTAGAGCATTAATCAGATCTGAGCTATTAGGGAACAATTCATAGTGATAAGTTAACTTTTTTCACATCCATTATGTTGAGCAATAAAGATATCTATTTTTTCCACTCATCTTAGGTCTACCCTATTCCTACTGGAAAACAGTTACAATGGAAGTCCTAGCCAGGCTCTGTATAATGCCTTGCACATAGCTACTGTCTGAGTACTTGCTGAATCAGCAAATGACAAGGGGCATTTTCTGAGCCTGTCTATGCATAGGGTATGGTACTTTGTATTTTACATACTTATTACTTGTTTCTCATGACTTTCATAAGATGGCTCTATTTTATAGATTAGAAAACAGGCAAAGAGAGGTCATATATTAATAACTTGCCCAAGTCTTATATTAATAACTTACCTAAGATCCATGTTTGAGTGACACCAAAGCTCATGTTCCTTCCCTATTCTATACCAACTCTTTTTTTTTCTTTTTATTTGTTTATTTCTTCTACTCCCAATCTCACCTGGCCCAGATCACTGCACAGTCATGTACACACCCTCTGTCCTTAGGGAGGCCTCAGGACACAAGCCCAGGACCTTTCCCATGTGGTTCCAGTGACATCTGTGCTGTGCTGCTGCCTGGCTTTCTACACTGAGTCTTGAAAGCAGTTCTATGTATTTTTTCTCCTCTCACTTTAAGCATTTTCAATGATTTCTTTTTATTTCCTTTTTTAAAGATTATTTATAATTTTATTTATTATTATTATCTTTTAATTTGACCAGAGAGAGGGAAAGGGAAAGTGAGAAAGCAAGCTGCCAGATCTGGGCTTGAACTGCAGTCAACCACATGAGAGTCCAGCACCTCAACTCCCACGCCTCCTGCTGGCCCCCTCATTTATTTCTTGGAAAATGGACGGATCATAGGACTCTTGAGTAGGGAATCATCTCTTTGGGTCTTCCAGGTCTCAAGCACTGCATTGCTGGGCTTTGACAATGCTGAGGAATCTGCTTCATGTAGCCAAGGGAGCATCTTTTTCTTGCTGACTTGCATTTAGAGATCAGGGAGTAGGAATGATTCAGACATTACTGAGTAGGTCCTCCTTTTGCAGGTCCCACGATTTGGGCAATACATTCAGTATACAGTGCCTAAGAGTGACGTTTCTGGTGTGAGTAGTTCCTGTTAAGGCAGAGAGAAGGATATTGTATCACAGGTTTTGAACACATTCCATGAAATTTATTTCAAACATAACAGCAATCATCATCTTGCTTAATCTTTACAATGTCCAGATGTGGAAACGGAATGCATGGAAAGTATAGAATGCAGGTTCTGTTTTTAGCAGACAAAACACCATGCAATAAGGATGTCAGAGGTGACATATTTACCCAGTGTCTCACAGTTAGGAGGCCACAAGGAGAGCAAATCCGTTCATGAGGTAAGGGGAAGTTTTAGAGTGAGAGATGGCTATAATTAAAGTTAGTAAAGAAAGATTCAGTTATCAAGGGACAAATGAGTCAGCAGCAAGTTTAAACAGAAACTGTGAGCTATGGGTGTTTCTCTGGTTGTTACTTATTTTAAGAGAGTCTCATGCCATCCATGCTCAGAAAGCAACCCGCGTCTGGAATAGGAAGACCAAATCATACGTGTCCTGGAGATGACGTACATTATTCTTAAGAAAATAATTATCTTGTCAAGTTAGAATTCCTAAACTTAGAATGATTTAAGTTCTGGAATTGTCAGGTATAATGGAGTGTCAGGCAAGGTTAATAAAACATTTCTAGTTATTCCTGTTTCATTCATTTATATGTTTGACTTTTTTTTTTTGGAGACTTTAAATATTATTTTGGCAGCTTAGCGGATGGTGTGTTACTACGTACATAACAAATGGGCATCACTTTCCCTATTCTATACCAACTCTTTTTTTTTCTTTTTATTTGTTTATTTCTTCTACTCCCAATCTCACCTGGCCCAGATCACTGCACAGTCATGTACACACCCTCTGTCCTTAGGGAGGCCTCAGGACACAAGCCCAGGACCTTTCCCATGTGGTTCCAGTGACATCTGTGCTGTGCTGCTGCCTGGCTTTCTACACTGAGTCTTGAAAGCAGTTCTATGTATTTTTTCTCCTCTCACTTTAAGCATTTTCAATGATTTCTTTTTATTTCCTTTTTTAAAGATTATTTATAATTTTATTTATTATTATTATCTTTTAATTTGACCAGAGAGAGGGAAAGGGAAAGTGAGAAAGCAAGCTGCCAGATCTGGGCTTGAACTGCAGTCAACCACATGAGAGTCCAGCACCTCAACTCCCACGCCTCCTGCTGGCCCCCTCATTTATTTCTTGGAAAATGGACGGATCATAGGACTCTTGAGTAGGGAATCATCTCTTTGGGTCTTCCAGGTCTCAAGCACTGCATTGCTGGGCTTTGACAATGCTGAGGAATCTGCTTCATGTAGCCAAGGGAGCATCTTTTTCTTGCTGACTTGCATTTAGAGATCAGGGAGTAGGAATGATTCAGACATTACTGAGTAGGTCCTCCTTTTGCAGGTCCCACGATTTGGGCAATACATTCAGTATACAGTGCCTAAGAGTGACGTTTCTGGTGTGAGTAGTTCCTGTTAAGGCAGAGAGAAGGATATTGTATCACAGGTTTTGAACACATTCCATGAAATTTATTTCAAACATAACAGCAATCATCATCTTGCTTAATCTTTACAATGTCCAGATGTGGAAACGGAATGCATGGAAAGTATAGAATGCAGGTTCTGTTTTTAGCAGACAAAACACCATGCAATAAGGATGTCAGAGGTGACATATTTACCCAGTGTCTCACAGTTAGGAGGCCACAAGGAGAGCAAATCCGTTCATGAGGTAAGGGGAAGTTTTAGAGTGAGAGATGGCTATAATTAAAGTTAGTAAAGAAAGATTCAGTTATCAAGGGACAAATGAGTCAGCAGCAAGTTTAAACAGAAACTGTGAGCTATGGGTGTTTCTCTGGTTGTTACTTATTTTAAGAGAGTCTCATGCCATCCATGCTCAGAAAGCAACCCGCGTCTGGAATAGGAAGACCAAATCATACGTGTCCTGGAGATGACGTACATTATTCTTAAGAAAATAATTATCTTGTCAAGTTAGAATTCCTAAACTTAGAATGATTTAAGTTCTGGAATTGTCAGGTATAATGGAGTGTCAGGCAAGGTTAATAAAACATTTCTAGTTATTCCTGTTTCATTCATTTATATGTTTGACTTTTTTTTTTTGGAGACTTTAAATATTATTTTGGCAGCTTAGCGGATGGTGTGTTACTACGTACATAACAAATGGGCATCATTTAGTCATTAACTATTCAGAAATTTTAAAGTCAAATAAAATATTTATCTTCTTTGTTTTTCTTTATTGAGTGGCTTTTGCATAGGACATGTGTGCTCCCCAGAGAGACAGAAAGTGAGAAATCACCCCCCAAGGGTATCGCCATGCTGCAATCCCTTCTCGACTATTCTTCTGAGATTTGAGGCAAATGTATAGGTACCTGGCGTGAGTTTCAAGCTGCTGGGTCCTGGACTCAGCATCGTCAGCCCAGTCCGGCCTCTTTACCACTATGCCACCTGTTGGTCCCACTCTCTACAAAATTTTAAATCAAGGTAAAATGTAGCAAAGCATTAGTATTTTAATGTGTAAAATTATACCACTTCGCTTGACTTCAAATGTTTGAATGCAGTGTATTTCCACATTAATGACTCTGAGTTTCATGAATAATGGCTGTAGTTCTCACGTATGTCATCACTGCTGTACACATATAATAATATGCAGTTATAGCTACTTACAAAGTCAAATAATAATAGTAACCTGAACTGTTTTATTTTTAGTTTGGTTAGAATGCTAGCCAGTGAGAGCAGGCACTTGTCTGCCTTCATCTCAGTATCCCCAGTACCTGGAACAGTACCTGGCCCGGAACCAGTGCTTAATGTATAGGGAATGAATAGAGGACCATGAAAGGGAGATATCACTTAATTCATGGAACCTCCCTTTTCCCCCCGCCGTGGGACAAATATTCCATAGCAAATACCCTGATACACACTGGTTCTGAAAATGAAAAGATAGAACAAGGCCTTGTTGGCCCTTTTAACCAGCTCACGTTGCAGACTTGGGCACCAAGCATGCTCTTAAGTACAAAGTGGCCAGCAGTTGGCTAGAGATATTCCTAGACTTTGTGGCAACCTTCCTTGTCCAGTTAAACTGTTGAGTTCTTCCTTGTGCAGGGTATTTTCTTGTTCTTTCCCAAGGGGACCCTATACTTTGACTTCATTTTATAAGGTAGAAAATGTTCAAGTTATTCTCCAGAACTTTTCGTCTCTTCCTCCAACCATCAGCCTTCACAACCTCCATCTTCCTTGTTATGTGTAGCATTGATTTTTTTCCTACCACACAAAATATTAAGTTGACCATACTTCTTATACTTGACAGTGTTACAGAGTCAAGAAAATGTAAAATTGGCTTACTTTTGTTTTAGAGCTTAGGGTCTTTATTTTCCTTTTACCAAAAGCAAAACATTTTGCCTGCAGAGAATTATCAGCTAGTTAATGACACACTGTGTAATTCCATTCCTAGATGTCTCTGTCAATTTGCTATTCATTTCTTTCTTTCCCTTCTGCTCTATTTCTGATCTCACGCCACGCCGCAATCCCTTCTCCTCCATTCTCCTCTTGGGATCTTGGGCAGGCACGCACACGTGCCCGGCGTGAGTTTTAAGCCTCTGGGTCTGGGACGTGAACCGCGGTCGACTACGTGGGAGTCCAGCGACATAGCCATTACACTAACTGCTGCTTCCCGCCCAGCTCTACTCTTGACTCCTGTGTGTTTCTTCCAGAGTGATTGGTCTCTCTGTAGTATAGCTCTGGTCACGTTGGTTGACATGAAATTGGCAGGAGTTAAGTAGTAAGTGGTCTATTAGCAGTTCCCTTCAGCTCTTCTAGAGTACAGACCCTTCTGGCCCCAGGCTCTTTTGTCACTTTCTTATCAGTCTCCTCTATAGTCCTTTGTCCTAAACACTTAAGATTCCTGGAAAGTACTAAGTTCTGTTCTGCCTCTAGATTAGAATGTTCTACTCCTTCTTTGTCTTCTTTTGGTAAAGGCAAGCCCATCCTTCTGATACCACTGACTTTCCCAGTCTTCCCCAAGGCAGAGAAAGTACACCAGTGTAATGTGAAACCATAAAAGAAGTTTTAATCTGAACAGCAATATATAATAACAAAACCTTGGAGAATTAGCATGTGAGATTGTTTGGTAGGAAAAGGAATATGAGGCAAATTCTATAGTAGCCTTGGGCCGGCTTTTGGCATAGCAGTAATGTGCTACTCAAGAGAAGCTGGATCCCACATGATGATCACAGTTCAGGTTCCCAGCCCGGTCCATCTGAAACATGCTTGGCACACGTATGAGTGTCCAAGATGCAGCAGACTGAAGGATCAGAAGAAGCAGATTGTAGCATGATGAGACCCTGTGAAAGGTGTTCCTCCTTCCTTCTTCCTCCCTCCTCATGCATGCACAAAGCTCTATCATGAATAAGGAAAAAAAAATTACAGTAGCCTTAAAATATACTAATTATTTTGTTTCAGTAGGGTTGAAAATAGAACCTAGTATGAAATATCCAACTTATAGTCTAGGACTTGAATGTGCACTGTGTTATGCTCCTCTTCGGCCGTATCAGTGAAATCCTGTTTCCGCCGTTTTTGGATCCCAGCAGACACACTGCCTGAAATCAGTATGTGAACTTTCTCATCTTGACTGACTCATTTGACTTGAATAGCAAGTTCCCCCATAACCCCCACCTCTAAAAATAGCAAGTGTATTATTAAGCTTTCAGAGTACCAAGCTTTGAGAAGCAGTGAGCTGAGCTGTTTTTTTTTTTTTTTTTTTCGGTCTGATGGACTGATAATCACACAAGCTGTGGATGGAGGCTGGAGCAGAAAGAGTAGGGGAAGAGGCCCTGGAAAAGCAGAGGGTTGAGAGAAGAGTTGGAATTTTAGGTTATAAATAACAACACGGTACTTAATAAAGTACACCACTATCTGAGAGTCAAGCCTAAGATGTCATAAGACAATGGTCATGTAAGATCACTATAATCAACTCAGTTTATTAAAATAATTATTTACTCAATTTTATTTATTATTATTATTATTTTTAAATTTACTATAGGGCACGTGTGCTCACCAGAGAGATGCAGAGAAAGAGAGAAAATGAGAAAGCAAGCCACCAGGTCCAGGACTTGAACTGTGTTGGGCATGTGGGAGTCCACTGCCCTAACCACTATGCCACCTGCTGGCCCCTAGTCAACTAAATATTAAAGGTACAGAATGTGTTCCAAGACTTTTTTACTATATTTTCTTGGTAAGGGTTCTTCTAGGAATCAATTTTAAAATGGTAGTTGAAAATGCAAATACTTATGTATAAATTATTTGTCTATAGTATTTGACAGGAAAATTAAGAAACAAGAGTTTTGTGAAAATTATTTATCTGTTCAATGAAATGTTTATAAAATATTTTCTCATGTGATATTGAATTTTAAAGCTGTATAAATATTATACATGTGTATTATATCACCATTAGTGGGTAAGGGGATACTGTAAGCCATGAACAGAAATAGGAAAAAATAAGGCATAGGACATGAGGAATAGCAAGTAATCTAGTTATATCAGGCCATCAGTAAAGGGGGGAAAGGATTACAACTGCAACTTGAGACAGTTTTACGTTGTTGCTTATTGCCCTGTGCAGGACATTTTAACTAATAGAGAATGAGGAATGTTAGCAGTTTTTCATTGGCTGAACCATCTGATTGGATTTGAACTTTAAGATAAATCTGGTCCTGCTCCATGTGATCTTATTCTCTAGCTGAGTAGTTCACCTGGTGGCAAATGGGAGAGAAGAACCTCAAGAGCAAAAATTGAAGATGTCTTAAGGCCTAGACTTGGAAATTGCACAGTGCAGTTTTTGCCAGACTTCTGGTTAAAGCAATCACGAGGCAGCCCCGATTCATTGGGTGGGAGACTAGACTGCCTTCTGATGGGAGGAGGTAGAAAGGATTGTGTTCCAGGCCAGCTCATGTTGGTTTGTTCATTTTGAATACTCAGATATCAAGTTTATCTGCTGAAACAGCGTTGACTTGGGGCGGGGCGATGCATTGCACAAGCTCTTTCTTCTCAGTGTTTGCCTCCTGTAAAGCAAGGAGTATTTGAAGTAATCTCACTCTTCTGATACAGGGAAGTGTTTATATATTCAGATATTGAAACAACTTAGAAATTTGACATAAGCAAAATTAAACTACAACTGGTTTACTTATACAGTATTTGTTGAATATCTTGGAGTGTCTGTTTTGTACCTGGCACTGAGCTATGTGCTTAGGAATTGAGGGAAAAAAAAAAAAAACATGTGACATATTCTTTACTTTCGAGAAGTTTATATTCTTAGAGGATGGGCCGAATTTATATCCAATAAGTGCCAGGTTTTATTCAAACATAGTACACAGATGGATATAATTTAGTCATTTTAGTGGAGCAGAGAAATAAGCATTTAAAATAAGTATTTTTTTAAGTCTTTTTAAATATCTTTATTATTTTTATAATCAATTACTATATATCATTAGAACATACAAAACAAATTTTCCCAATGTGAATACACTGTGTATTAGTCCTGTCAGAGATATTATCATATACATTATCATCAACAGATAATTTTCCATTTTCGTGTCCCTTAAATGTTTTGCTTCTTTTTCCCCTAGATTCCCTCCCTCTCACCCTTCCCCATTTTCTCCCTCTTCCCACACTGTCTCCAGTGTCCACAGTTGCTCTCTATTATTCCTTCCAATCTTTCAGTTTTCTGTCATCGAGTGCAGACATTTGGTATATATTGAGTGGGGACATAAAATGCCTCTCTCTCATAGTCTGACTTGTTTTGCTTAGCAGTGTATCTTCCATATTCATCCACTTCCTATCAAATGCCAGGGTCTCATTTTTGAGTAGTATTCCATAATGTATATGTACTATACTTTTTCCATCTGTTCATCTCTTCATGGGCATTTGGGTTGGTTCCATGTCTTAGCAATTGTGAATAATGCTGCAATAAACATGGATGTAATAACTATAATTCACAGCAAAATAGTGAGCACCAGGAGAGGAATATAAACTGAGTACTATTGAATGAGAAAAAAAAAAATAGGACCAAGTGCCAGGATATGTGATTCACATAATTAACGCCTGAGAAGGGAGCGATCTTTGAAATCAGAGTGTGATGGCTTCATAGAGAACATCAGTTTTGAACAAGACTTTGAACAAAAGGTAAAATTTGAGTAAGTGGAGATGTAGGAAACCTACTCAATTTGGAAATGAGTTGTGTTTCCCCAGGAAGGTAATTAGCTTATTGAAGAGAGTCTTTTTCAAGTGGCAAATATTAAAGAGCATGAGATAATACGACTGTCGAGAGACTGTAGAAAGCATTGTGCTGGGAAGTTGGCTCTATTTTTATATCTCAGACATTTGTGTACTGTGACTGGAAAGTTGAGTAGAGAATGCTTATTTTATTTTATAATGGAGGTACAAATTTTGTTTTTATTGAGTAATGTTCTCATATATTTATTGAAAAAATAAAAAGACGCTAGAAACAAATAATGTGTATCCTTGCTAACAAGGAAATCCAAATTAACAAAATAAGGAAACCCCCATTGAGTAATGTTAACTGGTACTTTCTACAAGTATGTCTGGATCTATTTAAGGACTGAACTGGTAGAAATAATTGGGGGATTTCCTTTCCTAAACTTGATAGGTAAATTTGCTTTTTAAACTTTGTACTCTAGTTGGTGTTATTTAAACAATTTAAAGTGCCCTGAGAAGAGGAATCAATTAAGATGCTTTCTGTTTGATGCTAACTGAATGTTAATAGCAAGATGCTCAAGATAACTGTTACTATAATAGAATATAAGCATCAGAATTTTAATTTTAGTAAGTCAAAGGCTTTTTCACTATTAAAACAGCATTTAAAATACTAGTTTGAGTGAATCCCTTTATCTAGTTTACGATTGTCTTTCCTATGTAACCAGGGACACTTGACTGATTGTCTAATTTAAATGCTACGATGTGATGAAGTTCTGTAGAATTCTCTGAAAGAAAATTTTCTATTCTCTCAGTTATTTTTGGTGACAGGAATTTTGGGTGTTTCTAATAATATTTATTATTTTATATATTTTAATAGCTGGAATATGTGTTCATTTCAAGGAGAATGTATCACAGAGCTATTGTAAGTTGAAAATGAGATAACACATGAAAGTATTTATAAACTGTCAAATTCTGTGCAGATACCTGTGAGGTGGTAGTGCTGTTCTGAGATTAGCATTTGCCCCTCAGGGTGTCTGTAGAATTGTAATAGTTCATAGCTTAAACTCTAGGCCACACGGTCCTGTCAAGTCTGGGCTCCACCCCCGATGGCTCTGTAACCGCGGAGTTCCTAAACCTCTCTGTACCTCAATTTCTCCACCTGTTAAATGAAACAGTAATGGTATTCTTACTTCCTAAGGCTGTTGTGAAGATGAAATGAATGCGTACAAGTCACAGAGTCACAAGTCACAGCGGTGTCTTGGTACACAGGAAGTGCCGTGTGGTGTAAGTGCTAGCTGTGATTTTCGTCATCACCATCTTTATCACAGCCTTGTGTAGAACAGATGATGATTGTGCCTCGATATATGCCAGTCAAATTTTTTGCTATGGAATCCTTTTATTCTCTTAGTCTCACATTTTCCTCAGCTAGGGAGCTCACTGAAGGAGGATAAGTCCTGAATCTCATCGTTACGTCCTTAGCCTTTGGCGTAGTTTCTTTCTTGCTCTTGATAGATGTTCAGAAAGTGAATGGATTGCATTACGTATCATACTCAAGACCAATTAAGAGGGGAGTACTACGGACAAGGTGTAGAAAAGTAGTATTCGGTACCACCGTGATGTTAGTCTCTTTGTGATCCACCTTACTGCTTTCAGCCACAGAACGGCCTCATCTTTCTTCTTTTCTTCTTTGCCAGTCTAGCCTCAAGGACCTTCTCAGTCTTAACACAGTCCTGTCTTCCCCAGGTTGGTTTCATACAGAGTGCCTTCTGTGCGAAATCTTCATCGGCCACCCCTGTCTCAGGTCTCTTCTACTTGATAGTACTATATATATATGTAAATATATACATGCGTATGTATCTATGTGTGCATGTAAATAGTACTTAATATATGCATACACATATATTCTACGTGTGTATAGAATATATATGTTTTTATATAATATATGTATATGTGTATATATTACATATATAACATGTGTGTGTAAATATATATATATTCCCTGCCCCTCTTTAAAGTTTTTATCTTTTTTGATTAACATATGTAAGCACTACAAAATTTACAAAGTATGGAAGACTATGTAGTTAAAAACTCGGCCTTTGGGGACCAGCAGTTAGCGTAATGGCTATGTTGCTGAACTCCCACATAGTTGACCACGGTTTGAGTCCCAGACCCAGTAGCTTAAACTCACACCGGGCGTGTGTGCGTGCATACGTGCCCAAGATCCCGAGAGGAGAATGGAGGAGAAGGGATTGCAGCATGGCCATCCCCTAGGGAGTGATTTCTCGCTTTCTGTCTCTCTGTCTTTCTGGAGAGCGCATGCGCCCTTTAGCAAAAACCTTTCAAAAAAAAAAAGAGGGCCTTTGACTCCTTGGAAACATTTACTATTGTGTTGTCCGAAAAGTCAAGATGTATTTTTCCATGCAAAAAATGTGTCATGACTTTTCCAATGATCCGGTATTACCAGTTCTAGGTGTATCCCTGTAGAAAACATGTGTGTGTTTTAATGGTAGCATGTTAGACACTGTTTTACTTCACTGTTCTCACATAATCTGTTTGCATCTTCTTCCATAAAGTTGCCTCACTCCGTTTAGTGGCTATGTAATATAGAATTGTAGTTTCAACTAGTCTCTGACGATGGGGATAGTTACTCTGTCTGTTATCAGCATTGCTATGACACATATTCTTTTCCTTTTAAATTTAGCCAGAGGACACATATGCTCACCAGAAAGAGAGACAGAGATAGAGAACAAGACAGAGTGAGAGAAAATGGGAAAGCACCCCCATGGGAAATGGTCATACTACAATCCCCTCTCCTCCACTTGCTCCTCCTTCCAGGATCCTGGGCACGCGCGCACACACAAACACACACACACACACACACACACACACACGTGCATGTTTCTCAAGTCGCTGGATTCGAAGCCCAAACTGCGCAGCCAGCCCTATGGGATACAGCCATCTTAGCCGCCGTGCCACCGGCTGACCCTGCATGGTCTCACACGTACAAACTTCCACACAAGTAGGCCTGTGTCTGTAGGATAAATACTGGTGGAATTACTGAGATAAAGAATAGGTGAATTTTTAGGTTTTTATTGTGGAAGGGGATCAGCCCTTTATAGAGATTGTGTTAATTTCAATCCCCTTCAGTAATATACAGGAAAGCCCATTTCCCATATGCTTGCCAACTTAGTTCTATTAAACCTGTTGCTCTTTGCCACTTACACGTCCCAGGTAAACTGCCTTGGCTCTGCTTCGTACTGTTTGTTAACTGTCAGAACTTTTCTGTCCTGCCTCCCTTACAGTACATTAGCTCTTTGCAACCTCAGACAATTATTTATTTTTACTGACCTTGTCTTTCTTAACTTCTAGAATTCTAGTTTCTGATAATCCATCAAGTTGACACACACTTGTCAGATGATGTGTACTAAATTTTGGTGTACTAGTATAGTCATTCTATTATGCATCTTTGCATTTTCTCTCAGTTACTTATGTATCACCCTGCTTTATAAATGTTTATGGATCGATAATCCTAACTGGTCAGAGTATCTCTATTTATTTTGATCAAGAAAGAGCTATTACTTTCCTAAATCTCAGTATTTCCTGCCTTCATGTTAAATATTCTAATTAGCATGATTAGTATCTGTTACTATGCCTATGAAGTTTCCTCAGTATTCAAACCCAGCCTATTTGCAAGGTTCACTGTAGATAGTTGTACAGATTTCCATGCCCTACACAGAAGGACCTGGCTAAGGAGGAGGGGGTGGCTAAACTCCAGCCTTGTGCTAATCCCTGCGGCGTGTTCCTCGTGTGCCTGGAGGAAAGTACGCCTGTTCCTAATTTATCTGCTAATTCAGATGCTCAGGGCAGGCAAGCAGAGGCCTTGTTCCTTTTACCTTGTAGACTTAATGTGAAGAATAGCCTCTAATCTGTTTAAAAAAAACCAAAGAAACAAAAAACCCTTAGGATCAATGTGTAATATTTTCTAGTCCAACTGGTCACAGTTTAATTCTCTTTTATAAAAGGAGTCTAG
>NW_006159822.1:2059468-2060936 GCF_000334495.1 Tupaia belangeri chinensis | reverse complement strand
TATTTAGCTTTAAAAAAGTAGACCTGTGTGAAAAATCTTGAATGTTTGTGCTTGCTTTTTCTTTTTAAGCTTTTTTCTTCATCATACAATTTTCCTTTTCAAGACACTGAAAGCAAAATGAACCATGCCATTGAAGAATGCTCTCTTGAGCTTCATAGGGTTATCAATATTCAACAGTGTACCTGAAACTAGTCACGTTATTCATTGCATTCTCACTTGGCCAAAGGGTTAGCAGTTCTGAAATGTGATTTTGCTGCCCACATCCGTCACATGCCTAAGCTTCTCTCTGGTATTTTGGTAAATGTGCATTTTTATAGAATGATTTCCTTTTCTTTCCTCTTCCCTTTCTCTTCTCTCTCTCCCTTCCTTCCTGCCAAATTGCACAGCGATCTGCAGTTCACATCTAGCCTATGGAAATGTGAGTTTTGTTCAGCTCATGCAGTGCTGGGATTTGTTTTGTTTAGGTTGAGTTCAATGAATTGTGCCTCTCAGCCTGGCCATTGCCTATTATCTTCTATCTGGTCCACTTTAACCTTCTTTCTCGGAAGGTAAAATAAAAGTCTGCTTCTCAGAGCTTCATAGAAAAGCAATTTACTTTGAACAAATAACTCTATTATAGTATTAAAAATTGTTTTTGAGGGACCAGAAGATGGTGTAATAGTTACGTTGCTTGACTCCCATGTGTTCAACTGAGATTCGAGTCCTGGACCCGATGGCTTAAACTCACATCAGGCATGTGTGTGTGCATGCCCAAGATTGCAAGAGGAGAATGGAGGAGAAGGAGTAGCAGCGTGGCCATCCCCCCTGGGGGGTGATTTCTTACTTTCGATCTCTCTTTCTGTCCCTGTCTTTCCAGCGAGTGCATGTGCCCTATAGCAGAAATCTCTCTTTATAAAAAGAAAGAAAGAAAGAAAAAGAAATGCTTTTGAATATTATTATTTTGTATCAATATCATTCCCCTAAGTATTCTTTCTATTTACTGTTATGCTGGGCTGTGCTCAGCAGTGTGATAAGAACAAGGTTGTGGACAGAATTAGGGAACTGTACCAGGTTTAGAGTACCAGAGGTCAATAGTAGGCCAGTCACTCCAAGCCAGAATATACAGAAACACTGAGGTCAAGACAAGTTACAGGTCAGAGGAAGGCAGACAGACCCAGGAGTAGCTGCAGCATCCAGGGCCTACGGGAGCTGGAGGGCTCCAGATCTAGGAGTACATGCCCATCAGAGGGATGCGATCAGGCTAGAACCAGGCAAGGAAGCTGAGTGAGTAGTGGAGGTTCAGGACACCAAAAAGGAAATGGGTCACTGAGGAGTCCTTCATGAGCACTGCATGAGAGAAAGGAGTTTTTCAAACAGCAATCCTCTTTGCTTCTGCTTAGATTTTTTAAAAGTAATATAGTTTATTTTTTTAAAAGCATTGTTTATTTAATTTTCCATATTATTATTATTATTATTATTATTATTATTA
>NW_006159822.1:2048891-2059253 GCF_000334495.1 Tupaia belangeri chinensis | reverse complement strand
CTCTCCTATGTTTCACATCTCGTCTTGTGCCTTTAACATCCTGCATTTGTGTGGCACATTTGTTAAAATGCATGAACCAGTGTAAATACATTATTAACTAAAGTCTGTCATTTACATGATTCACTCTGTTGTACACATGTGTGGCCTGGGTATGTTTGTGTTTACATTTATAAGCCCTAAGATGGAGTATCCGAACCATTTTTTGAAGCATGCAGTTTAGTGGTGTTAAGTACATTCGCACTGGTATGCAGCCATCATCTCTATCCACCTCCGGAACTTGTTCAGCATCTCAAATGGAAACTCTGTACTCACTAACCAGTAACTCCAGATTCTTCCACCACCGGTAGCCACTGAGCTCCTTTTTCTCTATATTCGTCTATTCTAGGTACCTCACATAAGTGCAGTTGTACAGATTTACCCTTTTGTATCTGCCTTATTTTATTTATTACAAAGGCTTTAGCATCCATCCATGTTGTAGCATGTATCACTTATTTTATTCTTTTTTTTTTCCCCTGGTTTTTGTCATAGAGCTCATTGGAGAGGAGAGAGAGAAAGTGAGAAATCCACCCCCCAAACCCCAGGATGGGTGACCACGTCATAATCCCTTCTCCTCCATTCTCCTCCTGGGATTTTTGGGCACACACACACACACCCAGTGTGATTTTCAAGGACTGGGTCCAGGACTTGAGCTGCAGTCACCTGTGTGGGAATTCTTGCCACCTGCTGGCCGCTCCATGGCTTTCCAAGGCTGAATAATACATCATCATAATGCGCTACATTTTGTCCGTTCATCTGCCAGTGGATATCTGGGTTTCCACCTTTGGCTGTCCTGTTGCTGTGAACATTGCTGCACAAACATCTGTTTGAGTCTCCACTTTTATTTTATGTGTATTCCTAGAAGTGGGATTCCTGAATCAGATGGACTGTGGGTTTCTTTTTAAAAAAATTATTTATTTAATTTTATTTATTCATTCATTTATTTTAATTTGACCAGAAAGGGAGAGAGAGAGAGAGGAAGCAAGAAAGCAAGCCACCAGATTCAGGACTTGAACCATGGTTGGCTATGTGGGAGTGTCCAGCGCCTTAACCACCATGCCACCTGCTGGTCCCCAAGGACTCTGGTTTTCTGAAAAACGTATACCATCTCAGGTCCACCACCATGCAAAAAGGCTTCACTGTTCAAAAATCCTGTGCTTCAGTGGCTTATGCCTCATACTTTGCTCCTGCTTAGATGTTGCTATGTTGCTTCTGTAGAGACTGAACAACTACTTTTTATACTCTTTTAACTTGGACTGTTCATGTAAAGCTGAATTAATGAAATTTGTAATGAAGGGAGTAAGAAGGTAAGAAATTATGGTATACTATTTATAATTCCTTAGGCTTTGAAAAGGTTGAAAGCTACTTACACAGTTAACATGTAGGTAACAGATAACAGGGCTTTAGAATGCCTGGGTTTCGATGCTGTGTGGGCATGCAGTTATGTGCGGCATCCATTTATTCCACAGATTTCTTAACCATGATACTAGATGCCAAGCGCTGTGCTAGGTGCTTTCTGTATGAATTAAAGGTTCCATTGAAGCAAATTAGACTTTACGAATTTCCACATTTGTCACCACCAGGGTATGCCTTCCCAGGAGCTGTATGTTTTGAAAGACCTTGTCTTTTTTTTAAAATTTAATTTATTATTATTATTTTAAAATTTGCTATAGGGAACATGTGCTCACCAGAGATAGAGAAAGTGAGAAAGCAAGCCGCCAGGTCTGGGGCCCTAACTGTGGTGGGCCACGTGGGAGTCCAGAGCTTTTACCACCATGCCACCCACTGGCCCAAGGTCTTGTGTATTTTGTAACTACACTTGGGCTAAGCTTTCTCAGAATATTGCAAATAGCATTTGAACCTCCATAATATTTTTCAGGGTAGTCTAGGGGTCTTGATGAGAGAACATTGATCCGTGTTTTTTATCCCACACATGCATCTTGTCCTTGGCTGATCTGTGTGACTGTCCCTGTGCCAAGTGCTGTCATGATAGCTATGCTGAGGTACTCAGTGTGGCTGCTTTCCAGACATGCCTTTCTCAGATTACCATTTCTCTTATCTTCTCAGTTGCCTGCTGACCCAGCTTTTTCCACTATTCTTTCTTTGTGGCAGTGACCACTGAAATGTCACCAAAAAAAAAAAAAAAATCACTAGGATAGAAAGTAAAAGAGAAGGCTTCTGCCTTTAGGAATTTGTGATCATTGAAACAGAGGTCTCCAGAATTTTTTGACCATTTACCTCCAAATGAACTTCCTGGCATTGTATTTATTCATATGTATACTGTTCTTGTGTAATATGAGTATGTATATTATTAGTGAAATCTCTTTTGAAAGTTTCCAGATAAAAATAAGTTATATGTAGAAGTTCTAAGATTTTTGCACTCAGGTGCATGCATCCCACTTTAGAAACCTCTACTTGGTACACTAACTGTGCTTATTTTATTTAAACTGAGCAAACTACTAGCCACTGTGTATAATGTAGCACAGATTCTGTAAGTAATGCTGTGGGTTCAAACAGCTGTAAATGGACAGGTGGATTTAATTAAGGAAAATCCTAGTATCTACTCTCTTCCCTAATTCACTCTGCTATTCAAGTGTAAAACTTCATGTGCATTTGGAATACAAATAGCATATTCTGAAAAATAGAGATTATTAAAAAAATCAAATAATTTAAAATTTTAGTTTTGCGAGATATATAAAGTTCTGGACATCTGTTTGGCAATAATGTGAATATACTTAACTAACTATACACTTAAAAATGGTTAAAATGTAAATTATGTGTTAAATTTTAACACAATAAAAATAATTAATCACTTAAGTGTTAGCCATTCATCTCCTGTGACCAACACCCACATATGTAGTTTTAACACCTCTTGAATACCAAACACACAGCCAGACCCTGGGCAATTGCTATGCATACTAGATAAGGATTCTGTCTGGTGTCTTTAAACCAAATTTTCTACTGTTTTTGCTGAGTACTTTAAGCATTTTAGTTCCCTGTGGTTACACTATCAGAGAAACTTGAATGGCTGTGATTCTTATTAGAGTCAGATAAAAACAATGAACAATAATCTGCTAAATCTACTTTAATGGTATAAATTTTAAACACATCCATAATGACATATTCTCTATGTATTTGCTCTTTAGAGTTTGGTGAAGCAGATAGAAGAGGTGGAAGAATAGCTTAGGTCATGTTAGTGTTTCCAGTGTTCCAAAGCCTGGCTATAAATGAAATATGGGCATTTCTACTTCATGTATCTGGCTGGATTCCTGTGCCTAATGGCTGCATATATACCATAAACACTGTGAAGAAGCAGCCATGGAAACACTTGTTTTCTTGTTGGGCTAAATTTACTCTGGGTTGAATATTAACACAGTGCCTGGCAGTACTTTAAAAGCAAAAATAGCTTAGGCGTGATTCACTCTGAGTCATTTACTGCTGGTGCTGCTGAACTGCGGAGAGCTTGACATTGAACAAGTTGGCAGCTTGTATTGCTACATTTTTTCTAGGAACTCTGAACACATTTCATTCTTGTGAATTCGCTTGTGCAACGATATTAAATAGAGTAATATGTTTATTTTGTTTCAAAGTCAAATGAATTTGAGAATGGTGAAACTGAACTATTTTTCTTGGGCTTTCTGGAAAAGCTAGATTCCCAGAATTCTCCTGTGGTTACAAGACTGACTTTATAAAGAATTCATAAAATGTCATGGAAGTTTTATTTAAGGTACTTGGGCTTTTCTGCTGAAAAACGCCACCCTGATTGAAACCCATTGTCAAAAAGAGCTTGGTAGTATTATCCAGTAAGATTCATCGTTTTCTGATATTGCCAGACAAGATGGATCGTGCCATTCAGAAAGGTCGTTCTTTTTTCTTTCTTCTCCTTTCTTAATTCTCAGAGGCATGCAGCATAGCTTCCCTTGTAGTGAAGTCAGGGGTATGACTTGGAAACTTCTCTCCTATTATGAAAGGTTATATAATGGGAAGTTCATTGGTTTTGAAAGCAAACCAAACCCACCCACGGGATTTCTATTGGCCCTTTAAATGTATTGCATGCCTTTCCCTGAGTAAACCCGTGAGGCTGAGAAAGAGTGAGCGAGGAGCCTGTCGGCTGACGTGGGAAAACCTATGAAGGATCGGTTGATCTCATCTGGGCAGGAATCAGAGACGGCTGAGAATCTAGAGCTATATATGTGAGGATGGTTTTCCCTTGGTGTTGCAATCTTTAATTTACCATGTTTTTGTGTTTAGCTTTGGAGTTGCCTAACAGTATAATTCTAATTGAGGTTTAGTTTCAGCTCTTTAATTTTAAACTGTAGGAAACGTGATTTTCTTTTTTTTAATTTAAAGGCACTATCCTATTGCCTTAGGATTCAGTGATTTGTGTATAAAGAGTTTTTCTGTGACACCCTAAGACCAAACTGAGCCAATCCTACTGTTTGATTTTATTTTGAAATTATTTTACCATAAAATTCTTACATTAGAAGATGTAACTCTGTCAGAGAATTTCAACATAGTTGCATAAATTGTGTTTCATATTACAACTTGTTCTCAGCTTGACTTCATTGAAATTAATAAAAGGACTCTTTCAGAAGGATCTGGTGAGTTAGCATCATTACGTTAAAAAAAAAAAAAAGCAAAGAACTTACTCATAATGTATCCTGTGTTGCTAAGTTTTCAAAGTTAGCTATCTGAACCACACCCAAAAGCTCTTTCGGAAGATCGAAATCCACTTATTCATTTATGTTGGCTTAGAATTTTCTTCCCAATAAAGTAAAGAGCTGAGATTGATATGAATTTTCCACGAGATATATGATGATTGCATTAAAAACTAACATTAGGAAATGGATGTAATAGGTAGTTCCTTGTTCTGTGGTTAAAGAGATCCCTTCTAGCAGGACTTTCTGACTTGGGCCTGTGGGTACTAAAAATATCCCCAAGGTATTTTTTTGTCTCCTGAAGTCATATCATCACCCTGCCTTAAATGTCGAGGAGAGTATACCAGTCCTGGTATAGCATCCCCTTTCCCTGGAGCTTGGTCATGGGGCCCCTCTGCTGCTCTGTATCAGAGGCAGAAAAAGGAGATTTTCGCATGGCTTGAAAATTAGCCAGCAGGGTTTAGATAACCAACCCTTTTCAGGTTGTACCAGAAGAGATTAGGCTAAATGTGCCTCAGCACAGCGCAATGGCGCTCTTATTATTACTGCGGTTGTTAGGGTGCATATTATCCTTAGAAATGTATTAAATAAGATAACGGGAAGATAAGTCTTCATGCAGGGCCTAGCATAGAGTAAGCTCTCAGTAAGCGTTCATTAAATCTGAATTTATCTAACAGATGTTACAACTGCTCACCTTAAAGGACCTTACCTGGTCCTTAAAGCTTAATTTCTTTACTTCTATTAATTTATACCCTCATTTATTGAGTTCTAATTATAGACTAGAAATTATAGATAATTGAGACAAAAAATAAATAAGACTTCAAGAAGTACATTGGTAACTTATAAAGACCGACATGCAAATTAAATACACACCAGTTTGTTTTTTTTTTTTTGTAAGAGATTTTTGCTATTGGGCACATGAGCTCACTGGAGAGACAGAGAGACAGAAAGGGAGAAATCATCTCCCTGGGGTGGGGGGGTGGTCATGTCACAGTCCCTTCTCCTCCATTCTCTTTCTGGGATTTTGGGCACACATACATACGTGCCCAATGTGATTTTCAAGCTGCCAGGTCCTGGACTCAAATCGCAGTTGACCATGTGGGAGTCCAGCGCCTTAACCACCATGCCACCTGCTGGTCCCTTATTGAGCTCTTAGTATATACTAGAAACTAAGGATAATTGAGACTAAAAGTTAACAAGTCTTCAAGAAGTACATCCTTAACTTAGAAAGGTCAACATGCAAATTAAATATTGTACATAGCCATATGCCTTTTTATTTTTATTTACTTTTTAAAGAGGTTTTTGCCTTAGGGCATGCGCACTTGCCAGAGAGACAGAGACAGAGACAGTGAGAGGGAAAGTGAGAAATCAATAAAAGGCCCCAGGTATGATGGCCACACTGCAGTCCCTTCTCTTTCATTCTCCTCCTGGGATGTTAGGCACGCATACACATGTACCCAGCATGAGTTTTAAACCACCAAGCCAAGTCAAAGACTGGAGCCACAGTTGACCGTGTGGGAGTCCAGCAACATAACCACTATGCCATCTGCTGGTCCCCCATATGCCTTTTTAAAGGACTGGGTATAAAGATGCCATTATCTGGGAGTAGTAACAATTAAAGATTTTTAAAATTGACAAATAATCATTGTGTTTTGCAGTTATTATAAACAATCTGATATTTTGATACATATATACACAGTGGAATGATTAAGTCAAGCTAATTAGCATATTCACCTCACCTGCTTTTTTATGGTGAGAACATCAAAAATATACTCTTTTAGCAATTTTGAGATATACATTATTATTAAGTGTGGTCACCGTGCAGTGCAACAGATCCCTAAAACCTTTTTCTCCTATCCAGTTGAAAATTTATATCCTTTGACTGACATCTCTTTTCCACCTTTCTTCTCCCACCCCTTGATAACCACTCTACTTTCTACTGCTGTGAATACTGCTTTTTTAGATTCTCCATGTAAGGTAGATCATGCAGTATGGGCTTTCTGCACCTGACTTATTTGTGTTGTCTCAAACAACAGACTTTCCTTCTTTTTAAAAGGTTGAATCATATTCCATTGCATAAGTATACCACATTTTTTTGGGATCATTTATCTCTGGATAGATGCTTAGGATTGCTTCAGTGTCTTGGCTGTTTGTGAGTAGTGTAATGAACTTGGGAGTGCAGATATCTCTTCAACATCCTGACTTTGTTTCCTTTGAAGATATACCCAGTATTAGGATTGCTGGATCAGATGGTAGTTCTAGTTCTATTTTCAATTCTTTTTTTTTTTAATATTTATTTATTATTATTTTTCAATCTTGTCCAGAGAGAGAGAGAGAGAGCGCAAGCCACCAGGTCTAGGACTCAAACCGCAGTTGGCCATGTGGGACTCCAGCACCCTTAACCACCACACCACTTGCTGGCCCCCTATTTTCAATTCTTAAAGGATCCGCCATACTGTTTTTCATGATAGCTTTACTAACTTGGATTTCCATCAAACGTGTGTAAGCATTCCCTTTTCTGCACATCTTGTCTGATATTTTAGACAGAATCTTGCTGTCATGAATCTCTTGCTTCAGCCTCCAAGTCCCTGGGATTACAGGCCCACACCACCATGACCAGCTTTTAGGTCGGCCCAGGAATCAAACCTGGGCCTCTCATGTGGTCCTGGCCTGTGTAGCACAGCTTCTTAGCAGTGAGTGCCATCACAGCAGGGCCTTTGTCTTTTTGAGAATAGCCATTCTAATAGATGTGGCTTATTATCTCCTTGTGGTTTTAATTTGTATTTTCTTGATGCTTAGAGATGGCGAACATTTTTTCATTTATTCATCATTTATGTGTCTTCTTTTGAAAAAAAAAATCTGTTCGGGTCCTATGTCTATTTTTTAATTGGGTTGTTTGTTTACCTGCTGTCAAGTTGTTTGCGTTCCTTATATCTGGATGTTAGCCTCTTACCAGATGTATGGTTTGAAAATGCTTCCTCCCTATTGGATTGTCTCTTTACTCAGTTTTCTTTGCTGAGCAGAAGCTTTTTAGTTTGATGCAATCCATTTGTCTATTTTTGCTCTTGTTGCCTGTGCTTTTTGGGTCATATTCATGAAATCATTGCCCAGATCAAATTTGGGAAGCCTTCCCCCTGTTTTCTATAGAAGTTTTATGTGTTGTGAGATAAGGGTCCAGTTTCATTCTTCATGTCAGGATCTAGTTTTGCAACACTATTTGTAGAGTAGACTGTCCTTTCTCCATTTTGTGTTCATGGCACCTGTGTTAAAAATCAATTGATTGGGTCCAGCAGATGGCATGGTGGTTAAGGTGCTGGACTCCACATAGCCAACCATAGTTTGAGTCCCAGACCCAGCAGCTTGGTACATCATGCCAGGTACATGTGTGTGCATGCCCAAAATTCCCGGAAGAGAATGGAAGAAAAGGGATTGGGCGTGATTATTCCCTCCGGGGAATGATTTCTCACTTTCCCTCTCACTGTCTCTGTCTCTCTGCCGAGTGCACATGCCCTATAGCAAAAACCTTTAAAAAAATTAATTGACTATAAGCATGTGGATTTATTTTTGGGTTTTCTATTCTGTTCTATTGTTCATTGGGTAGCAACAATTTTTTAACCAAGAACAACTATTGGCATTGTTTGAACACTCATTGCACACCCATCTCTGTGCAAGAGGTAGGTGGCTGGCATTGTTTCCACTTTGCACAGGAGAATATCAAGGCTCATAGAGATTGAGCAGTTTTCCCAGTTTCATATTCATGATTCGAATTCAAAAAATTTAGCTACAAAGTCTTCCCTTAAACATCAACTGCCTCTTGTTGAGGAAAAAGAACTCTTAGGAGCAGGAGAAAATGGAGAAGTCAGCTCACCAGTGATAATGTAATCCCTTTGGTAGGACATTAGATTTAGAAAAACTGAGTGATTATTTTTGAGTGCCTTTGTAAAATCTGCCTGTGTTGCTACAACAAAGTGGCTTCACCTCGTGGGCTAAATCTGAGAGCATATGCAGCATATCTCTCTTAGGCTCTATGCGCTAATCCCTAAAATGAGCTGAGTCTGAGAACACATTACCTCAGAGACTAAAATCAGCTCTGAAGCCAGTGTTGGGTTCTGCCATTCAGAGAAGCCCAGTGGGGCTGTGCCAGGAAGTAAATTAGCTGCAAGTGAAGCTGTCCTTCAGTCAAAGGAGGTGGCTCTCCTTTCATCTGGTGGCTCTTTTAAACTCTCTAACCACTTCTTTCTGTCCTTTTGATTCTATTCACCTCAAATCCAACAGCTCTTTTTTCTAATCAACATGACTAAACAGTTTCTCAGAACCCTGCAGCTCTTTTGCATTCGTGACTTCGTCCAAATTCCTGGGAGCTACAGAAGAGGCAAAAGAAGGGCAGGCCATCAGCCCAGCCTTTCCCCACACCCTGCAGGTTGCCAGCGCCCCCTGAGAAAGCTCAAGGTCTAGGGATATAGTGAGCAAAGAAGCTTTTCCAGAAGGTTCCTACAGCTTGTTTGCTTGACATTGTACTTTGGGGTACATTTGTTTTTAAAGAATTATTTATTTCATTTTATTTATTATTATAATTATTTTAAATGTGACCGGGGAGAGAGAGAGAGAGAGAAAGCGAAAGCAGACTGCCAGGTTTGGGACTCAAACTGTGGTTTGCCATGGTGGGAGTCCAGTATCTTAACCACTGTACCACCTTCCGGCCCCAGTGCATTTGTTTTTATTAATAAATACTCCCTTTTCATTTCTTGGAATATTTTACAAGAAAATGTTTTCTCTTAACATAGGAGCAAATATACTGAGCAATACTGTCTGCAAGGACATTTTAGTTTTCTCTTCAGGCAGCACAATTTTTGGCAGTTGTAGACAAATTATTGTAGTGTTTGATGAGGTGTAAAGTAACACATTTAACTGGAGAATAAACACATTTTCAGATACAATATTAGTGTTTCTTATTTTTTTAAGGAATTTCCAAAAGATAAATTTTTAACAGACTTCTTTCCAGTTTAACGGATGTGTGTCCTTGAGTTTCTGAAGTTGTTCCCACTTAGCATCCTTGTACATAATAAAAATTGTACTTTTGACACCATTCTGCCTTGTATATTTACATTTGCAAAAAAAGAATGCATACAATTTTCTTCAAAAGGACAGAATCGAGCTCTTCTGTCTTGGGTGTTTTCTTGGCACATTAAGCTGACATGTTGGAAATCAATTTGATGCACTATGGAAATGATGCATTTCTATTCTGAGGGCATTAAGACTCCAACTGACTACTCTCGTGCCTTGGTCATTGTGTGGATTTACGTTTAAACATATCCACTCCTGACCTTTTAAAATAACGTTTTGGAAATTCACCAGGAAAGAAAGGTGGCCATACAGTTATTAGATGATGAACTCTAATCATGGGACATTTGCGTGGGTCATTTGTAATTGAAGACAGTGCATCCTTTGTAATTGAAGACAGTGCAGATGAGGACAGGGAAGGCCAGGAACGGGAAGTCGCGAGGTGTGCAGCTGCTTTCCCTGTGCGGTAGCCCTCATATCTCAGCCAGGATCTGTCTAGATATTCGCAATGCGTGGGCATCTTGGGGGTTTGGGACGCCAGTTGGAGCCTTGTGCTTCACCCTGGGGTAGTGTTTTCCTCGGATCTTATTTTCTGACTCTTGCAGGA
>NW_006159822.1:1987342-2048860 GCF_000334495.1 Tupaia belangeri chinensis | reverse complement strand
GGAATGCCGTTTGTCCCAGAGGGAATGGATGTGACTCTTGAGAATAGAACCATGATTTTGGTGAAGAAGGAGAGAGGGAGTGGGTTAAAAGAGAGAGAGAAGCAGGGAAAGAAGCATGAGTATCGGAATAAATCTGGGAGGAAGAAAGAGGAGAGGAAGAAGGAGCTTTGTCTGTTCCTCTTACTCCTCCCTATTTGACAATCCAGCTATTTCTGCTTTGTCCCTTAGTTTCCTCTTTTCTCTGTCCCTTTGACGGTCTGCTCTCCAAAAGTTTTTTTCTCCTCTTTCCCTCATTGTTTTATGTTCTTCCCCAACCCTTGTGTCACTGCCACCTCATTGCCCTGAGGGGCTGTGTCCCCCTTTGCAGAGGAGTCCACCTTGGTGAGCCACAGCCTCAGCTGTCTGTGGTGCAGAATGAGACACCTGAGAGCCCTCGGGGAGGCGTTAGCATCAGCCTCCACCCTCCAGGAAGCTTAATCCAGGTTCCTTTCAAGTCAGAACCCACCTCTGCCTTGGCCTTTTTCATCCTCAAATTGGGGAGATAGTCTCCAGACCCTTGAGCTGCGAGAGCTGGGAGAGGGCCTGCCATGTCCCTGATATTGTGGGAGAGATTTGTAAACGTGTCTCCATCAGTTTTCCTGATTGGTGGGTAGTGTGACTGCAGCTCAGAGAGAGCGAGTCTCTGGGGGGTCGGGGGGCCACTTGGGGTGCCAGCAGGGCCTCTCTCCTCCAGAGCTGCTGCTCAGTGTGTATTTCCTCTGCCTTCTGTTTAGAATCAAGGACAACTTTGATTATATCTTTGTCTAAGCTATAGCATTAACTTCGACATTACTTAACAATGTCTACAGAAATGTTTTGCAATTAAGATTAAAAATCAAGACACCTTCAGCTTTGCTGTAAGCACTTGGTATTTACAAATCTGATTAAGCTTTAATCAGAATTGCTTTATACCTAATTCTTTCGCGTGACTTTTCTGACTATAAAAATGTGAATATTATAGAAAATACAGTAAAAATAGAGGGCAAAATAAAGTTCACCTGTCATCTCATTACCTGGAGATCACCACATATTGATGTATTTCCTTTTTTCCCTATAAAATACATGTTTTCAAAAATGGGATAAGTTAGTGTCTTGCTTATTTCACTCAGTATGCAGGGATCTTCAAAAAGTTCATGAAAAATACATGTTACAAAAAACTATGAATAGATAACCCTTAACTTTTGCACCAAAAAAATCTTGTATTTTAATCCCATTTTCCATGAGCTATTTGAGCTATTTGAAGTTCCCTTGCATAATGTGAGCTCATTAAGTATTTGAAAACATTTAAATTGATTCCTAGTGGTCTATTGTACTAGTATGTATGTGCCATAAATTTATTAATATTTAAATCACTGACAGCTCTAAGATTTGCTGATAGCCTATTAGTGAATAGCAATTGATATTATGAAAATTTTACATCAGTTTGATGTTTTAAAAATATTATATTGTTCTGTGTATTAGTATTGAAATTACACAATTTTCAGGTAATTTTTTGTTAGTTTAGTTTATGTATTATAAAGATTAAATGGAATTACATTTTTTAAGAAGAATATTTTCTAAAAGTTGTTTGAAAAGTTGAAATAAGTGTTTTGTTTTGATAAAGATTTACTTCTTTGGAAAGTGTTTTGATACATTTATTTATTCAGTCAGCAGACATTTTTAAAATCTCTTCCGGTACAGAGTGTTAATTGCTGAAAATAAATAGAGGGGAAGCATGCTTTCTGCCTTGGAGGAGCATGCAGTTCAGTGCAGTTAACATGCATGTAAATAAGTAATAATATAACACACAGATGAATATGAAGGTAAAGGTGCAAGCAGTGTGTGAGAAAACAAACACAGAGGCAATGTAGTCAATTTTGTTCAGCAGCATAATGGGAGGACTTCCTGGAAGGGTTGACATTTGAGTTGGGCCTGGAAGCATGTATACAATTTCACTGGAAAGGGCAATAAAAGGCATTTGAAGCTGAGGGCGTGACATAATCACAGCCGAAGGAAGCTGAGAGCATATGCCATATGTCATATTGGAGAGAGGCAGACATTGGAGGGACTGATGGGCACTGTGCTGGATCACAGAGGCAAGTGTGGAACAGGTGAACCTAGACCAAGATGATCGATTAATCTGTGTCTGGCTCTGGGCTAAGCCACTTCAGTTTTCTGTCCTAGCTCACTCAGTTCACTCTGAGGTCTTGTGAGCTACTCTTATGGCTACTCACAGACAGAATCACAAGCTCAGAAACCCTGAGGGAGTTCCCCCAAATCACAAAGCTTGTAAGAGGCAGAACCAAACTCAAAGGGCCTGAAGTCCATGGGTTTTGTTTTGTTTTCCTGCCACACCAGGCTGAGATAGGATTGTAGAAAGCCTTGAAACCTATGTGAAGGTGTTTGGACTATTTTGTATGTGTTGCAGGTTTTTGTTTGTTTGTTTGTTTGATGAGTGATGTTCTAATGAAAAGGCATCTGGTGGTAGAGTAATATGATGAGTTGAAAAAGATGTTGCAGAGCATGAGACAAGATAGAAGACTAGACTACCACAGAAATCCAAGCAAGACAAAGAGACTCTGAGCTTACTGTGGTGGTATTGGGAGTGGAGTGAAAAGGGAGAGACTGTTTAAGCACTTAGTAGGTGGATGAGCTGAAGGCAGTGAGGGAAGCTTGTGTCATCGGCTTTGTAGTCTCAATTTGTGTGTGTGTGTGTATTTTTAAATCACATGCACTCAATAGCAAAATATTTTTGAATATGTGTCCAGTACAAAAGTCTTAATATTTTAACCTTCTTTCCAGTGGACTTTCTTGTGCACACCATCAGTTTAATTCCAGACCACTAGAATTACTTAAGAATTGGAGTGGGGGGTGGGGGGAAGAAGCCGGCAGGAGGAAAGGGTAGATGAGAATTAGAGTCTGGGTTGGACATGCTGAGTTTAAGATACTTAAAGAACTATGTACATTTGAAGATGTTTCATGTAAAGTTAGAAGTGATATTAAAGATTTTAGAAAATAAATTGACACGTATTTTCTATTTTTAAAATAAAATTTGACTTTATCCTCAAAATAGACTCTGGTATTATTTTTTCCAGTTCTATTCTCTATATAAGGAAAATTACGGATTAAAAAGTCAGGGGTCAGTTTTTTTTGTTTTCTAGCTACGTATCTTTAGTTGATTATTTTAGTGTTTTATCATCTGATTCTCAACTAAATATTTACAGATTTTTTAAAATGGTAGTTTTGGTGTTCTAAATGAAAGAGGGAGTATTCTAAAATAGATCTTTTGTGTAATCTTCAACGTGAAGATCTTTTTGAAGACCTTGCAGATGGTAGTCTATTGACCTATTTAGACTTCTGTGAACTATTCAGTGTTATCAAGACTAAACATGTCTTCCAGACAAAGAGGTTATCCAAACATCTGAATGTCTTTACAGATGGCTTATGCTTTTCAGTAACTTTCTCAAAAGTGTAATGCTCATTTCCTTCTGGACAACCCTCCATTACGGAGTTAATACTTACTATGAGGCCTTGCCCAGAATCCTTTCAACTTAATAAGGCCCTGCAATTATATGATTAAAGGCACAACTGCTGATGGGTGTTTTGGTTTGGTTCAGATTAGTTTGATTTTAATTAAGAATACTATTTTTTAAGCCTTCAGCCAAGGAAATCTTTTATCATTGATATTCAAAGCATGTTTCCCCTTGGGGAAGTGGGCATGAGAAACAGCTGTAGTTCCTCTATATCTCATGAAATCCAATTAACTTTCTTGCCTTTGTCTATTTTTTCTTCAATGTCAATATCAGTCTCCTCAATGAATATTTATCAAATGCCCAATGAATAGTAGTACTATTGTAAGTGGATCACATGCTGATGTGGGAAAACACCTTTCCTTTTCTTATTGCTTAATGGATAAAAGGCACAAAGAAGATAGCTGTCTAGTTCAAGTTCACAAAATGAGTCTTGGGTGCAATTGGGTAGAATCGAGTTACAAAACAAGTACCTGAAAAGAAAGCATTTCTACTGGAGAGAAAAAGCAAAAGTAAATTGATGGGTCTCCCTGCTCTTGCCCCTATCTTTCTTAGACAGCAGGGGGCAGCAGCATGAGATATTAGTGGAGGGATCAGCTTTAGCCAGCTCTGAGCTGTACATGATAGGTACAAGGGCCCGGATCCACAGCCAGTTGTTGAGACCTGACATAAACGTCTAAGGCACTGAACAAAGTCACAATACAGATTGGGATTGGTGGTTGATTTATAATTTCAATATCTGATTTTATATCTAATGTATATTTTCCTGTTTTTTTTTTTTTTTTTTTCCTTTTAAGCCTTTATCTAGTAGAACTTTGAGAGAACAAATATTAGGGCCATTAGCTATAGAATAAACCTTGCAGGTACTAGCAGGTGGCTTGGTGGTTCAGGCACTGAACTCCCATATGGCCTACCACAGTTGGAGTCCCAGACCTAGTGGCTTGTTTTCTCACTTTCCCCCTCTCTCTCTCAGTTCCTCTCTGGTGAGCACATGTACCCTATAGCAAAATTTAAAATAATAATAATAATAAATAATTCTTAAAAAATATACCTTACAGTTTCAGGATAGAAGCACTAATTATGTATTAATAAAAAATATTTAGAATTGTTTTACATGTAGTAGCAGGGTGATCTAATATACACATAATGAGGATTCATTAAATGTGAATGAATGAATGATTATTGATACCCCTTCAAGACAATGACTTACTTCCGCATCTTGTCAGTGAGCTCACACACTATTGCTGCCTTGGATTTGGCTAGCTAAAACAGCACAAAGTATCACAAGAGCAAAGTGTTTAAATCTGAAGACCTTTGTTCTGTTAGGTTGTTGGAAAAGTCATGACACATTTTTGTATATAAAAACATAGAAAAAATACGTCACGACTTTTCCGACAACCTAGTAGTTCTGCCACTTAAAGTGATAAGTGCTCAGAGACCAGTCTCTTTAAAGCTTTTTCTCACTCCCTGGAACAGAGTTAGTGTTTGCCATTGTGTTGCTGTAGAACCTCGATCATACTCATCATGGCACTCTTGCACACTGTAGGTCTCAACCCACTAGTGAGTCACAAGTTGATACAAGAAGTTGTGACCAGTATTTTATTAAAAAAGAAGAGATGCTGAATAGGATAGATTAGAAAATACTAGTGTGTGTCATGCATAGGAAGAGTATTGTTCCATTAGATTTTTTTGTTCACTTAATCCTATATTTTATACACTGGGTTGTGATGTAAAAATGTATTTCTAACTGCAGCTCACAGTGAAAGAAAATTTGAAAACTACTTCATCGTAGCATGGACCCATCATCCTGTACTTATAAGTATATAAATCTGTCCCCTCTCATATACTATACCACCTAGAAGGAGGAACTTCCTTCCCTTTTTCTCTTTATTTCTAATCTCCTGGATTGATCTGCCCAGTACATCGTATGTATTCAGTAAATACTGATAGAATGAATGAATGAAAGGGAAGTCACTTAATTCCCCTGAACCTTGTATTTCTTTCACATAAATTGAATGATACCCCTGGTATCTCACAGTGTTGCCCTGAAGACCACATGAGATCGTGGGCATGAAAACTGCTTTATGTAAGCACTGTGCACATAGTAAGGATTATTGTCTGGCATAATTTTTGTTATTGCTGTTGCGCAAAGAAGCCTCAAGTTTCTGGGAACTCTTGAAATCGAACTCATTGTTTTCCAAATGACACATTTATTACAGTACCATTAATAGTAGTGCGATACCTCTTCTCAGGTATAGGAGTTAGGAGACATTCTTGAACAATTGCTTACATGCCCTTTTTATTATAGAAGACTGCAGACATGTACAAAGGAGGCACAATAGAGTGTGGGCTTCTGTGTACCTATCCCTAGCTTCAGTTGTGTTTCACCTACACCCTCTCCCATCTGTCCATATCCTATCATTATTTTTTTAAAGAATTACTTACTTAACTTTAAAAATTATTATTATTATTATGTTTAATTTGCTATAGGGCACGAGTACTCACTCAAGAGACGGGGGAGAGAGAGAAACAGAGGGGGAGTATATATAGAGAGAGAAAGCGAGAAAGCAAGCAGCCAGGTCCAGGCCTCTAACTGCAGTCAGCCATATGAGAGACCAGCACCTTAACCACCATGCCACTTGCTGGCCCCTATTCTATTATTATAAGGCAAAGTTGTTTTCTTTTCTCTTTTTCTCCTCTTCCTTTTTTTTTTTTTTAACCTTTTTGAGTATGTAGAAATATGCTTTATGTTATTTGAAAATCTTATCCTAAATCCTAAAAGAAGGTAGCTTGGTAGTTTAGAATAAAGGCCTATTTTGTGAATGAGTTAGTCTCTGACAGGAACTAGCAGGTAAACAAGATATTTTATTTCTCAAGATTTTCATCTGATGGTGACCAATTGCATTGCAAAAGAATGGTCACATTCCTGAGTTGTAACTGGTTCTGGAAGCTGAGTTACGCAATTTCCAACTCTGTCATCTTCTACTGGGATGTGACCTTACAAACAAGTCAACATGGCAGATCATGTTGACGCTCTCCCGGTTTTTATGTTCCATCCTGTAATAGTTCTCAAACTTTTTGACCTCTAGCTAGGTAACATAGGGTATCCAACTGAGGCTTCTGGAATACTTTAAAGCTGTACTAAGTCCCACTTTAGAATTCAGAATTCACTTAGGAGAATTTTAAAAGTACAGTAAATCAGAACCACTTATGTGATTAATTTCTATGGATTGCTCTTGGTTTACATAATTTTGTGATTCTGGCTTTAATATGATACAAATACAAATAATTTGAAAACTAAGGTTGTTTAATTCTATTGAGTATTTTATGTAGACTTTTTCTTCCAGAAGATGTAGGAAGAAATTTTTGTTTTTTTATAAGGTATTGCTAAATTTTACTCACTGTAATTATTGACTACACAGTAATTTAGCATGTCTTAATTATTTTGAAGCTTTTATGCATTTTGACTTTTTTTCAAAATGAGATAAATGTAACTCTACTTTTATTTTCAAACCATCCCAAGCTGTCTTTGTTCTAATACAAGGAGGGGCCTTATACCCAAGTATGGGTCAGGGTAACAGAGAGACGGAGGAGATGAAATTCACATGATATGATTATGACCCAACATACTGTAGACCACAGACCTGAGTCCATTTCTATCATCACAACATCACTGTTCTTCCAGTCTTCCCTGCTGGAAACCTAACAATTTTGCCTTTTCTTCTTTCATTCTTTGTATCCCATAAATAGATTCACATTGCTCATTTATTTAGAAAGGTCTCTTGGTTTTGTTTCCAATCCCATGACCAGGGCATCAGTTCTGATTTTATCAGCATACATCTGAACCGTAATAGCAGTTGAAAAAATGAACTAGTATATTTGGCCATTCCATTTTATGTGTATTTAATCTGACAATAATCCTGTGAGGTAGGACAGCTATTCATATTTTTCGGATTGTGAAACTGGGCTAGCTCTTTGGAGTCTATTTATATTGCTAAGGGATCTCCCTGTTCTGAGCCTTTCTTCCCCTGCCATACATTCTGTACAAGAATACCAAGATAATTTCCTACAATGTAACTTTTATTATTGTAACTTAATAAAACCTGTAATTACTGGCAAACTACCAGAGATTTTTCATGTTCTGTCTCATTCTACACAAACTACTCCATGAGGTTCATATTACCTGATATTGCTACCTTGTGAAAGGCTCTGTAATGACTTCCATTTCCCATCAAGCCAGTTATAAGCCCTTACTAATGATGGCATTCCCTCTTTCATGCCATGGCTGTGTCACAGCCATTTAGCCATCTCTCTCGATGTAAACTGGAGTGAGCTTCAGCCAGATGACCTTCCAGCCCCCTTCATGTACTGTCTGATCAAAACACAGCATTTGCCCACCCCGCCCCCTCCCGCCCCCAACTCTATTCTCTAATTTAAACTCTGCGTGTGTCTTAATAGAAACTCTTCAAAGGCAGGAATAATGACATATTTATTCTCTTTTGCATTCCTTTATTCTTACTCTTTGTGCATGTATTGCATGCTTCACTGTTTGTGCTGTGGAAAATCAAAGGTGCTCACTGCGTAATCCATAACAAGCTAGGAATAAGAATCCGTATTTGTACACGTAATTGGAGCCCAAGGAAGAGCCTGAGATGCATAGACTACTGTTCCTGGAAATATGGTTGTTAGGTTATTGAACAGTCCTCTTGCTGAAAATAATCAAAACTGTTTAGTACCTATGAGAAAAATCATCCACACAGCAAAGTACTGAAAAAATAAGGAACTAAAGGCCAAAAGCTAAAGGAAAAGTGAGACCCTGAAGTCGCACGTGCCTTAAAGGCATTTACCAATCCAGACAAATTTGAACTTTTTCTGCCTCCTCTGTAGCAAAATATAAAGAAGACTAGAAAGTGATTAACATAAAATTCAGCACAATCATTTGGGATGGTAGGACAGGGAGTTTCTGGGTTTCTCTCTTTTCTGTTTATTGACCTGATAGTAGCTATTCAAGATTATTATTCACTAAACTGAGCATATAGATTTGTATGCTCTTCTATATACATGTTATAATTTATAACAATTAAATGTAAGAGGACAAGTTATAAACTGTGTGTGTAGATGGAGAGGGCATGACACCACACGTAAGTGTTCTTCATATAAATGTGTGTGTGTATTTTTATTGTATATAACTAAGGGTATGAACTATCTACATTTTATATTTTTCATAATAAATATAGAAATTTATGTTTGTGCTGGAAATGGTGTGTGTGTGTGTGTTGTGTGTTTCACAGATGTAGAAAACGATCTCAAAGTACTCACCAGACTACTTAATAACGATATTCTTGAAAGATAGATGGGGTGGAGGAGCAAAAATACTTATGTGGTTTTGCTCTATATCACTACAGTTAAATTCTTAAAAATCATCATTAGTAAGTACTTTCTTAAGTCATATTTTTAAAAAAGATATTAACTTCCACCTCTGCCCATAGATATAAAATAGTCCCTCTACCGTGCTTCATACTCAACACTTGCTACAATGCCTTCTTAAAAAAGGGGGGGAGGGGGAGCATATCTTTCTCCTTTGCTGGAATATCAGCACTTAAAAGGGATGAGACAGTGTCCTGCTCATCTTTACCTAGTAAATGCTGGCACGTAGTAGAGGATCCATAAACAGTAATGAAAAATGGATGAGTAAATGTAACTCGGGAAGAATGAAGGGCTGTAGACATCCGAGAGATATACGTTTCCTGCGAGGCTCCTGTTACGCTTCAGAATATTATTTTGTACCTGGCACAGCAGTGGACATAAAGTTGGCACAGTAATTACAAAGTCAATTTGAATTTAATCAACACTTTGTGGAACTGTAGGCGAATGTCGAGTCCTCCATGTGGTATCCCTCTTGATCCCAGAAAGCAGGGACATGAAAACACCCTCTGAAAATTAAACTGGGAAGTGAATGCCTAATAGAGTAAAACCAAGAGAGACAATGTGATCTTTATAGGCATAAAGACTCCTTGGGCAGTAAGGTCTGACTACAACCCAACTGAGGGTATTAACTTCTTAAACACGCACACCGTCTCCATCAGAAGAGTATTTGCTATGTCTCCAAAATAGAAAAAAGAAAAACTATTCATGCAATTGCTGTGGTTCCTGACAAAGCACGGTCAAATCTCAGTCCTACCTGCCAGGTTGAGGCAAACACCTAGTTGGCCTGGCAGGTGTACAGCCCTGTTGGAGAGACTATAGAGCCTCATGCCATGTTTCACTGGGATCCTGCATAATTAACTCCACTTGCTCTGCTTCTATGCGCATCAGCTCCCATCTGGTCAGTTGCATCTCCAAGAACATAATCTATTGTCAGGCTGATATAGACATTCAGTGTGCCTAAATCTTCTGTTGTTCACTGTGAATTAATAAAACTGCCTTTTTAATATATACATCAGTGTCTTGTGAGTTTTGTTAGCGTGAGTCTGCATTCGTGGGTCCACTCAATGAGATCAAATGCCAGAGTCTGCAAGGCTCACCAAGGTACATGCTGCCTTGTGGGCACATTGGCGTGGACTGCTGGATTTCCCAGGCGATGTCCACCCACAGCGTCACGTGCCATGTTTCCTTTCCCTTACGCACTTCAGCAGTATAATTCTTCCCAGAAGTCATTTTTAAAGAACTTAATAGTATATATTGGGTTGTTGGAAAAGTCACAACATGTTTTCTATGCAAAATGCAAATTCCGCCCCTGTGTGGATGAGTGGGATCTGTGTATTGTAGATGCCGCAACGTGAAGGCCTCCAGCAGCTCGTTTCCAGTTCTGGCTTCCCAGCCTCCCCAGCTCTCATCTCATTGTCGACACTGACCCTGGCTTCATACTCAAGTCATTTCCTAACCCAGGTCTCTCTTGCAGCAGTGAAACCTAAAGAAGATGGAAGACACAATGAGTTGGACGAGATTAAAGATAAGAATGCAAGTAGAGCAGGCAAAGAACGAGGTTATAGAATTTTTTTTTTCTTCCATTCTCATCTGTCTGTCTCTCTTTCCTCAAAACAGTCCCAGTAGCATAACGTTGGAACAGGGTTAAACCGCATGTACTCTGATGGAAGAAAACAGCATGGGTTCCCTGTGATCTGATCTGTTTGGCCATGAATGTGATGGAATTTAAGCCAGAAACCCACGAAACATTAACGACAGTGACTTATCAAAAAGCGTATAGATAACAGGGAAAACCCCATTTTCACTCTTAACTGAATCCCGGAATTTTAAAAATTTAATATTGTATCAAATAAGTACTCCATTAGCTAGACCTTTTTCTTGTTAACAGCATTTTTTCCTTTCTTTCCTGCTCTTCCCCCTTTCTTCCCTCTTTGTAGCCAGAATAACTGATTGTCTAATATCACCAAAAATTTATCAGAAATTGACTCAGTGCAATGCTCAATGATCACTATGACTTAAAAGAATATATATATTATTTTTTTACATGAAAGTTTTTTAGTTATTAATCCTCTCATGAAAAATTCGCACCATCACCGCAGACAGTCATTGCAGAATCTTTACTCCTTCTACTGCTCTCCAGTCTCCAGCTCACTTTTTGCCAGCACCAACATTTGTCACTTTTCACATTTTTCACATTTTCACTTTTTGCCTTTGCAGTCCCCCTGACTTTCTTCATTCTGTTCTTGCATCCCTTTGGCTGTTTTCTTAACATCTTTTTCTTCTCATAAAGGCCATGTCTTGCAAGTCTATGTTTGGGTTTGTTTTTCTTCAAATAATCCAAAGAATTGTAAATCATGCCAAAGCCAGTTGTCTTGCCACCACCAAAATGGGTTCCAAACCCAAACACAAAGATGACATCTGATGTGGTCTTGTACATCTTTGCCAGTTTTTCCCAAATTTCCGTCTTAGGTACCGTTGCCTTCCCGGGATGAAGGACAGCAATGACCATTGGTTTCCTCTGAAGTAATCAGTTGGTCATGAATTTCCTGGTCCGGATAGTTACTGTGTCATTCATGATGGCGGTCTATCCTCAAGCAGGCAGGGAGGAAAAGAGCAAAAGAATATATTTTTAATAGTAGATTTAAAAGAATATATTTTAATGTATTTTTAATAGAAGAAACTTCACAGAAGTTTCAGATAGGAAGGTAAATGTAGACTCTTGAAAAGACTTTTTACGAACTTGGATCTTAAACCTTTTAGCTGTTTTGACAATCACCATTTTGCTTTGTATATAGTTGGAGCTCTACGACAAACTAAGACATGGGTTTTTGGTACACAAATAAATTCATGAGGCTCTTACTGATATTACAGAGCTGTTCATGTATATTCATGTTTAATGAATTGATGTAGGGCTGAATTGTACTCCGATAATTATGGGCCACTTCCGATTATCTAGGTGCTGATTAATCGGTCCATGAATTCTCCTGGCCCTTTGACTAATTCCTGTCCTCTGACTTGCCTTTTCCTTTGGATGAAAGATTATGCTAATGAGGAAGAGAGTCTAATTTTCACTCTCATGTGAGCAAGCTTTGTTTTACAGCTGGAGAGATCTTAGATGTAAGATTAGTAGCTACTTGTGGATGTTACCATGATGCAAGTTAGGCTAGAATCCTTGAAACACTGAGAGGAAAACTTCTCAGTTATGTTGTACAAGGGGTAGGGTCTCCAAAAAAATTCATGGAAAATGCATATTATGTAAAAAGTATGCATAGATTTCACATTTTTTGCACCAAAAATAAACTTTTATTAAAGTTTCTAAATTTATTAAAGTTCATTAATTCCATTTGCTATGAACTTTTAAAAATCGCCATGTATGTTATAAGCTAATATTTTTAAAAATTCCAAGCTAAAAAATCATATTTCCTTCCTTCAATAGACGTTTAATGGGGAGAGGCTAACATGGTCAACAATTAAAAATACTTGGAATTCTCAAAACCACCATGTTCTTCAGAGCTTACATACATTTTTTCATTTTGAACATGATGATATTGTTGAGATTCTTGCTAACAGCAAAGTACATCAATGGTACCGTAAATACAGATTAGGGAATTGGGTGAGCCAGAGAAAGATGGCTACCTGTAGAGTAACCCACAATGCACCTTGCCCCTTCCTACTCACTAGCCAGTCTCCTACCTGTCTTTTTCTTGTTTCTATTCTTCTGTTGAAGGACAGGTCTAGACCAGGAGTCACTGGAATGAATGGAACAGACAACTAAACTATGGAATAGAAATGGCCCAAAATTGGGCAGTGTTAAGGCAAGTGGAAGTTAGTGGTTTTCTCAGTTATACCAGTATCTACAGTCATTGACAGACTTATGATGAACTCAAGCTTGTGGGCATTGGCTGATTAAGCACCCTGTATGAAATGACAGAGTGGGCAGACACTCCTTTTCTCTCTTGTTTCTGGCTTTTTACAGCTTTTTCTGGCATTATTTGTTTTTCTTTAGTTCTCTTGCAGCCCTGTAACTCCTTTAGTTCTTGTCCCTTTTTGGTAAAAGTTTTTACCATATGACTTCATATCATCAAGTAAATCTCTGTATATGTTTCTGTATGTTGAGCATGCATATTACATTTTGTTTTTATTAGTTTATAATATACTTTAGAATATTCCTTTCTAATCCAATATACCCCAATAGCACTATTTTAAAAAAAAAAAATCGGTTTACTGATTCTACTGACAACCTGAAAATTATCCTTTAAAGAATGTGTATGCATATAAAATTCAGGGAACAATTTCGTGATGTTCATGGACCCCCTAGTACCTACTTACAGATCTAGCTGTGTTCAGATAACCTATCCCATGATGTCACTTTAAAGTTACTTACTTCCATAGTCACTGGTGATATTTGGAAGTATATCCATTCACCAGGTATGGAATGCCTACTCTGTGCCAGGAACTGTGCAGGGCACTGAGATACTGTGAAAAAGACACACTCGTAAAAACTTTTTTTTTTCTCATGGTAGAGTGTGTGCACATATGTGAGTCTGAGAAGAGAGCTGAGCACCATCTATAAGGTCTAATCTTGTGATCCCCTTCCTTCAGTCCTCTATCTGGTCAGGTCTTGGGTACTCACATGTGTGCCTGGTGTGTGTCAGGGTGTCCGAGCCAGAGGCTCAAACTATGGCCTCCACATGGGATCCAACTTCTCTTGAGCAGCACATTAGCCCTGCATCTCACAGCCAACCCCACCCATGAAAGCTTAAAGGGCGGTTGAGGAGACAGACAAACAGGCATTTACAATACAGAATATGCTCTGTAGCAGAAGGACAAGACACATGAGGGGAGCATTTTGAGATTTTAAAAAATAATTATTTATTTTATTTTTTATTTATTCATTCGTTGATTTTTTAATTTGACCAGAGAGAGACAAGAGGGGTGAGAGTGAGAGAGAGAGGACATGAGAAAAGAAGCCACCAGGTCCAGGACTCGAGCCCCAGTTGGCCATGTGGGAGTGTCCAGCGCCTTAACCACCACACCACCCACTGGCCCCTATCATTTCGGGATTTAATTCTGCTTTGGGGCATCAGGAAATTCTTCTCACAGTAATATCTGAGTTCTCAAGATATAAAGAATGCTGTGAATAGTCAAGAGAGTTACAGACTCATGTGGCAGGTGGAGAAATTTGATTTTATTTGAATTGGTTTGGATTTGAGTTGAAAGATGCTAGAACTGATCTGTAACTGAAAAGCGAATTCTGACTGTAACGTGGAAATGGTTGGAGGGAGTAGGATTAGAAGCTGGAAGACTATGGGTGTAAACCAGGTAAACAATAGTAGTGATTTTAACTGAAGCCCTGGTCGTGTAAATGAAATGAAGTGGAGGGGTCGAAAACGTATGAACTGGAGACCCCAGAATTTAGTGATCAGATTTGTTCCTTCAGCAATTATTGTTGAGCTGCTTTCTTAGACACTCCGTTGGGTACACCGGTGGACAAGGGAGACGCCCTGTCTATCCTGTAGTGGTCATGACCTCAGAGCTTCAGGAATAGACAGCTCAGTGGACGGTGATGCTATTCACCAGAGATGGAACGGACAGCTGACCAAAGAGCCCAGAACATGCCAACTGCTTCTTCATATAATAAATGTCTCTTTTGAGATTTCGGCATGTCCCTGTGTTTGAGAGTCACTTTTCTAACGAGAGGTGTTAGTGATGGGAGTGTACCCTCTATAAACAATATTCGGGGGAGGAGTTTGAGAACCAGTGGTATGGGTAGCAGTTGAAGCCAGGAGAGGGATGATACCATCCAGGAAATGAACCTAGAATGAGGGGAGAGGAGGGCCCAGGATTAGACCTGGCAAAACCACGGGAAGAAAGAGGAACGTGAGGAGGAACCAGGAGATGTAAAGAACATAAAGCTTGTTCTGAGATGAGCCCAGGGGAACAAAGGCAAGACAGTGCGGCAGCAGCAGGGGCTGCAGGATATGTTGGAGCACTTCTGGTTCAGGATGATAACCTGTGCTTATGCGGTAAACTTCACATGCTCATTGCAGGCTCCACCACCTCCACCGCCCTGTCCCAGATGTATCTCCTCTAAAGATGAATTTAAGAGGAAGAAGTCTTTTTTTTTGGAGAGATTTTTGCTATAGGGCATGTGCACTTGCCAGAAAGAAAGACAGAGACACAGAGAGCAAGAAATCACCCCCTGGGGAGATGGCCACACCACAGTCCCTTCTCCTCCATTCTCTTCTTGGGATCTTGGGCCCGCACACACATGTGCCCAGCATGAGTTTAAGCCACCGGATCCAGGACTCAAGCTGCAGTCGACTACATGTGAGTCCAGCGACATAGCCATTATGCCAACTGCTGGTCCCGAGGAAAAAGCCCTTATCACGGCAGACAGCCGGGATACGGTGTCATGCAAATGCGTAGCCTAAGAAAACTAGAACTTGCCAGCCCAGGGTTCATCTCACGCCAAGGGGCGTCGTGCCTCGGAGGTAAATGGAGGGGCTCTGACTGATGCTCGTGATCCTCCCCAAGCTGACAACAGCACAAGCTGGAAACCTGGCTGAACCGTAGTACAGCTGTGGTAGGGGAGGAGGTGCATATTTTGAAATTTTCAGAGCCCCGACAATTACAGAGGTGTAGAGGATTGCCCTACTCATAACACAGACATACCCACTCAGGGGCTCAGAGCTTGGCAAGGTCAGGCCAGCTGCAGGAGAGACACATTAGCTAGAAGTGTGTCCCAGTGGCAGTCATGAGAGGAGAGTAATCTTTAAGCTGAATTTATCTTATTTTTCCTTTAGCCTAAACCTTAAAGATTTGATTAAAAAAAACACAAAATTTCTGATTGAACACTCTTTTTTTTTTTTGAGAGGTTTTTCTGCTATAGGGCGCGTGCGCTCGCCAGACAGAGAGAGACAGAGAGATAGAAAGCGAGAAATCACCCCCCAGGGGAGATAGTCACGTCGCAGTCCCTTCTCCTCCATTCTCCTCTCGGGATCTTGGGCACGCATGCACATGTGCCCGGCGTGAGTTTTAAGCCACCGGGTCCAGGATGCGAACCGCAGCCGACTACGTGGGAGTCCAGTGACATAGCCATTACGCTAACTGCTGGTTCCCCTGATTGAACACTCTTAATTCTCAGTGGTGGTTATATAGAGACTATATGGACATCACCAGACATGGAAAAACTTGCCTGTTCAAAGAGGAGACCAGTGTAAGCAGCTGTTGCACTTGGGCCCCTTTGAGACAGATCCAGAAGAAATAACCAATCCTTTTTTTTTTTTTTTTTTTTTTTTTTGAGGTTTTGAGAACCAGTGGTATGGGTAGCAGTTGAAGCCAGGAGAGGGATGATACCATCCAGGAAATGAACCTAGAATGAGGGGAGAGGAGGGCCCAGGATTAGACCTGGCAAAACCACGGGAAGAAAGAGGAACGTGAGGAGGAACCAGGAGATGTAAAGAACATAAAGCTTGTTCTGAGATGAGCCCAGGGGAACAAAGGCAAGACAGTGCGGCAGCAGCAGGGGCTGCAGGATATGTTGGAGCACTTCTGGTTCAGGATGATAACCTGTGCTTATGCGGTAAACTTCACATGCTCATTGCAGGCTCCACCACCTCCACCGCCCTGTCCCAGATGTATCTCCTCTAAAGATGAATTTAAGAGGAAGAAGTCTTTTTTTTTGGAGAGATTTTTGCTATAGGGCATGTGCACTTGCCAGAAAGAAAGACAGAGACACAGAGAGCAAGAAATCACCCCCTGGGGAGATGGCCACACCACAGTCCCTTCTCCTCCATTCTCTTCTTGGGATCTTGGGCCCGCACACACATGTGCCCAGCATGAGTTTAAGCCACCGGGTCCAGGACTCAAGCTGCAGTCGACTACATGTGAGTCCAGCGACATAGCCATTATGCCAACTGCTGGTCCCGAGGAAAAAGCCCTTATCACGGCAGACAGCCGGGATACGGTGTCATGCAAATGCGTAGCCTAAGAAAACTAGAACTTGCCAGCCCAGGGTTCATCTCACGCCAAGGGGCGTCGTGCCTCGGAGGTAAATGGAGGGGCTCTGACTGATGCTCGTGATCCTCCCCAAGCTGACAACAGCACAAGCTGGAAACCTGGCTGAACCGTAGTACAGCTGTGGTAGGGGAGGAGGTGCATATTTTGAAATTTTCAGAGCCCCGACAATTACAGAGGTGTAGAGGATTGCCCTACTCATAACACAGACATACCCACTCAGGGGCTCAGAGCTTGGCAAGGTCAGGCCAGCTGCAGGAGAGACACATTAGCTAGAAGTGTGTCCCAGTGGCAGTCCTGAGAGGAGAGTAATCTTTAAGCTGAATTTATCTTATTTTTCCTTTAGCCTAAACCTTAAAGATTTGATTAAAAAAAACACAAAATTTCTGATTGAACACTCTTTTTTTTTTTTGTGCGGTTTTTCTGCTATAGGGCGCGTGCGCTCGCCAGACAGAGAGAGACAGAGAGATAGAAAGCGAGAAATCACCCCCCAGGGGAGATAGTCACGTCGCAGTCCCTTCTCCTCCATTCTCCTCTCGGGATCTTGGGCACGCATGCACATGTGCCCGGCGTGAGTTTTAAGCCACCGGGTCCAGGATGCGAACCGCAGCCGACTACGTGGGAGTCCAGTGACATAGCCATTACGCTAACTGCTGGTTCCCCTGATTGAACACTCTTAATTCTCAGTGGTGGTTATATAGAGACTATATGGACATCACCAGACATGGAAAAACTTGCCTGTTCAAAGAGGAGACCAGTGTAAGCAGCTGTTGCACTTGGGCCCCTTTGAGACAGATCCAGAAGAAATAACCAATGCTTTTTTTTTTTTTTTTTTTTTTTTTTTTTTTTTTTTTTTTTTTTTTAAAGAGTGATTTTTTTTTTTTTGCTATAGGGCATGAACTCTCACTGGAGAAAGCAAGGAATCAACCCCCAGGGGGGATGGCCACGCCAAAATCCTTTCTTTGTTCTCCTCTCAGGTCTTGGGCATGCACGCACACACATCTGGCATGAGTTTTTAGCTGCCAGGCCCAGGACTTTAACAGTGTTTGACTACATGGGAGTTCAGCAATGCAACCAGTATGCCACCTCTGGTCCCCACCCGATGTGTTTTCAAATGCCAACTGCTGGTCCCTGAGCTATAAATTTCTAATGTACATTCTCATTGAAAATTGAGGAATGATTGCATTGAGAAAATGACGAAAGGCAGGCAGGGAAAAGGAACAATCTGAGAATAAAAATAGTTTTTGGAAGTGAACAAATATTGCTAGTTTGGATGGAGGGTAGTTATTCAATAAAACAAAAAAGGACTTATAGATTGTGTTAGAGGACAGCTGAGAACTCTAGGTACTGCAGTTTCCAAAGGAGAACTTGAGTACATGGAGAAGCAATATTCAAAAGCAGCAACAGCAGTACTATTAATCATGATAGCAAGTTTACCTTAGCTCAAGGGGATGATGAAAATTCACATCAAAGGACTCATGGGCATCTAACAAAATAAAAAAAATTATGGTATGTGAACTTATCTAAATAAAGCTGTTATTAAATAAAAAATAACAATAAAAGGTTCTCTCTTAAGTATATTCTGACAAAATTGTTATATTTCAAAGATAAAGAAAATGAGCATCCAGATGTGAGGAAGGTGGAGTAGGGGATGCCTGTCTAAGGGAAAAGAATAAATTGAATCCAGTTACCTCATAACTCTACCTGCTAAAAACAATAAATGGCGCGTCACCTGAGATGTGAGAGGGGAAAGGTTGTTACCCAGATTTTACAAGCAGCCGAGGTAATCTTTTTTCAAAAGGGCAACCAAAGGGTCATATTTAACATTAGAAGACTCAGAAAATATACCATTTATTTGTATACCTCCCCTGAAAAAAAAAATATACCAAGACATGCTGGAGCCCAGCAAGTAATAAGAATAAAGAACATCATCAAGGGAAGAGATTATGGTAAGCCTTTCTTAAAGTGGCACGGAATTATTTGTGAATAGCAGTTAACACAGCAGTGAGCCATGAGCTAATGATAAATGATTCCTTTAAAAAGAATAATGTGAATTGAGCCAGTGGCATAGTGGTTAAAGTGGCTAGGAACCACATGACTGACTGCTTGGGGTTTGAGTCTCAGACCCGGCAGCTTGGAAAACATGCCAGGTACATGTGCATGCTTGCCCAATATACTGAGAGGAGAATGGAAGAGAAGGGATGGTGGTATGGCCACCTACCTCTCCCTGGGGTGATTTCTTATTCTATCTTCCCTCTCTCCCTCCCTCCCTCCTTCTCTCTCTCTCTGGTAAGCACACATGCCCTATAGCAAAATTTTAAAAATAAATAAATTCTAGAAGAGTAATGTAACAGACTAATAACAGAGACCTGCAGTTATAAAGTGTTTCTCAACAATTTGGCAGCAGGAGGAAGACGAAAGAATGCAAGGAGACTCCAAGAATGCAGTTTTATTATTGACATTGATGAGGAAATTTAGGATAAAGAAGGTCTAAAGCAGAGTAGAAATAGGATGAAGAACTTTCTAAGTTACTCATTCTGCTGGCTAAAGAGAGGAGAGGGAAAATGTCATAATCAGTGTGGCTGGGCTGGGGGTTAAGGGCCAGCAGAAGTGAAACATTTTGGAAGCATAAGAACACAATGTAGGCCCAGTTGCAATGGCACGGCCTCGCTGCCCAGTGCCAGAGCCACATGGAATGCCAGGCAGGGTTCAGATCCCACACCAGCCTAAACTCTCCAGGCACAGTGGTCAGAGCGCTCATCCTAGTTGGCTGGAAGGTGAGGACATGAGGATCTAGGTATGGTGGGACCCTGTTGAAAATGCCCCTCTCTTTCTCACTGGCTTTTGTTCTCTCTCTCCTCCACCCCTCATAACATTTTTTTTAAAAAATATAACAATATAGCTTAAAGCCAAATGTTCATTACTACACAATGACTACCCTATTCTGGGAAAAGACAAGAATTTGGATTTTTTTTATTTTAATTTTTTTTCTAAATAATTTTGGCTTTGATGATTTTCTTTATTGACAGAGAGGAGGTGAGAAATTATCCCCCCCAGGGTGGTGGCCATGCTGCAATCCTTTCTCTTCCATTCTCCTCTTGTTTTCTCACCCCCAGCATGAGTTTCAAGCCACTGGGTGGGTCTGAGACTCAAACCACAGTCAGCCATGTGGGAGTCCAACACCTCAACCACTATGCTGGCCCCAGGGACAATGGTTTTGATATCAGCATGTAAAATCCAAAATTTATGCTTTCTATATAGATCTATTCCAGATGAATCGAAGATTTTGATATTAAGTGAAACCAAACTATGGGAAGAAACAATTTGAGTATTTGTATTATCTTATGTACTGTATTAGACCCTTCAGTCATGTCCAAAGGAAATGTGGGAAGATAGATGAACTGGAGGATAATGTTGCTCCATTTCTGAGACAGTAAGAACAACAACAAAAAAAAAACCACTTCAAATTTGCAAGCATTCAGCAAAACCTATCATGCTTGCAAAATGTATTTGAAGGTATTAAATACAAAGAACAACTTCAAGGGGTAAAACTCAGCATTGTTATTTGATACTGTTAAATGTCATGACCAACTTTCCAGCTGTGTTAATCATGTTCACTAACATTTTTTCAAGTGCTTTCTAGATATTGCTCTTGCGCTTTACATGTAGTATCTCATGAAGTACTGACAAAAATATCGCAGTAGGTGCAGAAAGTATTTTACATACAGCGGTTCCTTGATATCTAAGGGCCAAAATCTGCAGATGTCCATGTCCCTTATTTTAAATGGTGGTATTGAGTTCAACAAGTGGCATGGTGATAAAGGTGCTGGACTCCTACGTGGCTGATCGTGATTCAAGTCTCAGACCTGGTGGCTTGCATTCTCATTTTCCCCTCTCTCTCTCTGGTCAAATTTAAAAATAAATAAATCAATAACAATATTAAATAAATACTTTTTTAAATGGTGGTACTTGTGAATAACCTGTACACATCCTCTCATATGCTTTACATCATCTCTAAGTTTCTTATAAAAACTAATGAAATGTAGGTGCTATGTAGTTATTTACTGTATTTTAAATTTTATATTAGTTTTTATTTTGAATTTTTTCCTTTTTAAAAAAATTTGCTAGGGAGTGCATGTGCTCACCAAAGTGTGTGTGGGGGAAGAGATGTGAGAAAGCACCCCCATGGAGGATGGTCATACTGCAATCCCTTCTTCTCAATCTCTCCTTTTGGGATTTTTGAACACACACACACACTTGCCTGGCATGTTTCTCAAGCCACCAGGTTCAGGACTCAAACTGCACAGTCAGCCACGTCGGATCCAGCCTCCTTAACCATCATGCCACTAAATGGGCCTTCTCGAATACTTTTGATCTCTGGATAGTTGAAAATACAGAAAGCCCCTGGATATGGAGGACCAAACGATACAGGGCACAGAGGATTGCAGTAGCTTACCCCAGGGTACCAGGTAATGGTTGGCAGAGCCAGGATTCAAATACAGTCTGGTGCCAAAGTCTACTTTCCTAATCGTTAGGCTTTATTGAACATGTCTTTGAATTTTATAGTTATGAGAAAAACAAGTTTCTGAAGATGAATTCACAGAGGTGAGAAGGCTAGATTCAGATGATAGCTTTCAGACATGGCTGAAAATCCATTTGGAGCTCCTTGAGGAATCCTCCTCACCTGCATGTTGTCTGTTTTTAGAAGATATTCATAGGGAGTGTTTGAACCTCAAGTTTCATGTGAGTTGACAAAATAGCTTCCAGAAAAATCACTTTGAAAAGTTTTTCTGCAAAACATTTCCCTGTTTACTCAAAAACAAATGAGTGGACTTTGAATACCACCTACTCATTTCATCAACATGCATTTGCAGGGCTGGTTTTTCTCCATCTGTGATTATGAACACAAAGCAGTGTGATCAGCTGGGCCCACTGACTTCTCTTTCTCTTAGAGGGTAAAAGATTCCATCAACCAAGAATATCCAGTGTTGATGTCGGTATCATATGACCAATTTAATGGAGGTTTTTCACTCAGGGTGCATGCGCTCACTGGTGGGGGGTCGGGGGGAGACAGAGGCAGTGAAAAGGATAGCAAAAAATCATCCCCAATGGTGGATGGTCATGCTGCAACCCCTTCTCCTCCTAGTATCTTGGGCACATACGCACACCTACCTGGCATGAGTTTCATGCACCCGGGTCTGGGACTCAAACTGCGGTTGACCATGTGGGAATCCAGCAATGTAACTACACCATCTACTGGCCCCCAACATGATCAATGTTTTTAAGCCAGGACATTTTTTCTAAAATCAGACATCTTAATATTTTATGTTTGGGAATTTAAAAATTATTATTTTGAACATTAAAGTCAGGCAAGAGATTTGTTTATTTAACATGACATGGACTTTTTAAAACATTGAGGAACACTATATTATATGTATGCTTTTTTGGTAGTAAAATATAAATATACAATGAATTTTTTAAAAACAGCATGTCCTTCTTCATTATCCCAATTGTTTTGTGTGTTTTGTTTTTGTTTTTTGGAACATGGGGTCTCACTGTGTTGTTATCCCCCACCTCAGCCTCTTTTTTTTTTTTTTTTTAAGAATTATTGTAACTTTACTTGTTTGTTTATTTTAATTTGACCACAGAGGGACAGAGAGAGAGAGAGAGAGAGAGAGAGAGAGAGAGAGAGAGAGAGAGAGAGAGAGAGAAAAAATGAGGAAGAAAGCTGCCAGGTCCAGGACTAGAACTGCCATCGGCCATGTGGGAGTCCAGTGCCCTTAACCATCACACCACCTGCTGGCCCCATGCCTCAGCCTCTTGAGTAGCTGGAATGACAGGCATGCACCTCCACACCTCGCTCTTTGTCACAGGGTTTCACTTTTGTGCCCACTCTGGCTCACGATCCTCCTGACTCTGTCTTTCAGTCAGCTGGGTTTACAGGTACGTGCTGTGGGGCCAACCTTTTTAGGATGGGCTGGGAATTGATCCTAGACCTCCCACGTGACCTCAGCCTGCTGAGTAGCAGATCTACCATCACGTGCCTCTGTGGCTGGGCCCTCCTATCCCTTCTTACTTTTAATTAATTCAGAAAGGACTAAGATGCTATTACAGTTTAATAAAGTTAGTGAATCTTTGTCAACATATCACCATTGAAGTGTTTATAGCCTAAAAAGGCTATTTGTTTTGTTTTAGAGATTTTTGCTATAGGGCATGTGCGCTCGCCAGACAGACAGAGAGAGACATAGAGACAGAAAGCGAGAAATCACCCCCCAGAGGGGATGGCCACACCACAATCCCTTCTCCTCCATTCTTCTCTTGAGATCTTGGGCATGCATGCACACGCGCCCAGCATGAGTTTAAGGCACCAGGTCCGGGATTTGGACCATGACCATCTACGTGGGAGTCCAGCAACGTAACCATTAGACCATCTGCTGGTCCCTAGAAAGGCTATTTGTAAGGAAACATTTATTAACTGAAAACAGCCCTCTTTCACTTGTTCACTTTTATTCTCACAAATTCAGGTTTGCCTGAGATGATAGCATAGTTACTTTTATTCTTACTTATTTTCTCATAGCTCTCTTCCAACCACATCTTTTTATGTTTTAAACCAGACTGAATTCTGATTTTTCAATAATCATATTTATTTTGACAGTTAATAACAATGTTGATTATTACAATATTATTGACCGACATATTATTGACCAACATAAACTAGATGTTTACAAATTGACAAAAAAAAGGATTTTACTCTGTGGCATACAAAGAGGAAAATAAAAGGATATGTGTGTAACTATTAATAGTGGTTATCTTTGATGGTGGAACTATATAGTGAAAAAGTATTGTTTCCATAATAAAAAGTTTTAATAACTGTTTTTTTTTTTTTTTGGAGAGGTTTTTGCCATAGGGGGCGGGCCCTCACCAGAAAGAGAAAGACAGAGAGACAGAAAGCGAGAAATCACCCCCCAGGGGGGATGACCATGCCGCAATCCCTTCTCCTCCATTCTCCTCTCGGGATCTTGGACACACATGCACATGTACCTGGTGTGAGTTTAAGCCACCGGGTCCGGGACTCAAACTGTGGTTGACTACATGGGAGTCCAGCAACATAGCCATTATGCCAACGGCTGGTCCCAGTAACATTTTTTAAAGAATTATTTTATTGAACTTTGTTTGTTTGTGTATTTATTTGACCATAGAGGGACAGATTGAGAGAAAGAAGGAGAGGGAAATTGAGAAAGAAATCTGCCAGGTCCAGAACTTGAACCACGGTTGGCCCTGTGGGAGTCCAGAACTCTTAATTATCACGCCACCTGCCTGACCCAGGCTTTAGTAACTTAATAAAGGGAGTAAAGCAGTCAGCTGTAGGACAAAGTGGACCGATGTCAGTAGCTTTCTTATGTACTACCCTTACCTATTAGGAAGTGTCATGGGATAGACAGGGGGACAGAAGAAACCAGCAAACAGAAATTTCTTTCTCATTAAATGAGTACATAAAATACACAGAAAGGAAGTGAAGAAATATGCAGATCTTTAAGAAAAAAAAAAAAAGAGGAAAATTTAAATGTTTCTCTGAGTTCTGTGAACAATAGATAAATTATATCATGGCTCTAATGGGAAGACTTGGTGGTTTTTAAATGGGAAATATTTGAATATGTTTAAATACTGATGCAGAAGAGAAGAAAATTAAAGTTTACACAACAGTGGAAGGAGTGATATATCTTTAAGTAGGAGTCAATAGAATTTGGTGGGTGTGTAGATACAGAGTTTGAGGACTAGGATATAATATTCCCAAATTTCCAACCTAAGTTTCTGGGCAGAAGAGGATCTCATTAATTAACAACAACAACAACAACTATGCTTGTCTAAATCAAAAACCATTTACTGAGTGCTAGTTAAGTCAGCTACTTTATGAACTATTAGACAACACGATAGTTCTTGGCACAGTTGGCTGATTTATCTCCACCGCTATCTGCAAGCTGTCTTTATTAGTTCTACTTTTTAGACAAAGAAACTGAGGTTCTTAAGTGCAGTTAAATCAGTTGCCCAAGTTACGACAAGGGCTAAGTGTCAGAGCTGGGATTTGAACTTAGATCGCCTTTTTGCCCATAACATCCCACACTATACTGCCACCACCAGACTTGGAACCAAGGGAAGCAGGCTTAGAATTAGGCTCTGGGGCATGCTGAATTTAAGAGATCTACACAATATCTTGTCAATTTGGACGTAAACTATTAAAATATTGCTTGGATTTTTTTTTTCAGCTGATAAACTTCTGTAAAGCTAAGTTCCATCTAAAATAGGTAGATATGATGGGAGCTTCTATATGTGATGTGCACTGCCATGTTTCCTTGTCTTGAAGGATGTTAACCTGTGTTTTCTCCTAGAGAATTTGAATTAGCAAGTGTCCGGGCATTCTAAACCTTTTTTGTGCTCAGCCCAAAGCCCTGCTCAAACTGGGATGCATGACAGACTACTGACTGATAATGGTTAACTTCTATCGGCAGGCCTTTTTGGTTTTTTTTGTTTTTGTTTTTTTTCCCTCTGAGCAGAAAGAGATGCAGTCTTTGTGAATGGGTGTTTGGGGGAATTCCTGCAATATATCTCAGATAGACTGTGAGAGTATTTTTTACTTTCCACTTTAACTCAGATTCGTTCCAGGGGATTTTGTAGCTTCTCAGATGTTATACTGTATGACAAGTCGTAGTAGAGAATAAACACTAGGTTGGGAGTGCAGATAACATTATAAATATCCCTCTCAGTCTGTCTTGAAAAACCAGCCTCTCATGTGACCTATCTTTATTAAGGAATTGATAAATTAGTATTACGTCTTTCCTCAAGAAAGTTTAAGATGAAGTCATATAGGCAGTATGAGTTACAAAATAATTATTAATTCGTTTCCTAAATGTTCCACCACTCAAGAAAAATTCCGAGAAAAAAAATATATTCCACTGGAGAAAACTGAATTGACTTTGTCTTGGTAAAATACTATCATACATTCAGTTAGTTGACAATTCCCACAGGTTTACAGTGGAGACTAGTCTGATGATTATCACAATCCCTTTCAGATCTAGTATTTGGGAAGCAAGTCAGAAAGCCTAGAAGAGAACAAATTTTTTGTGTTTAATGGAGAGTTCCTAAGGCCTATAACTAGGCATCTGTTAATTCAGCAAACATTTTTTTTTTATTCAGTCAAAATTTACCTTTTAGAATCAGCCTTATAATTTGATCCTTATTGATAACAGATTATTTCATTTCCTTTGACCTCAGTAGTTACATATAATAATTCAAACTGATACCTCTGTTCACATTTGTGTTTTAGTCATGTTTCAAGATGGCTAAAAATAAAGATCTTATGCATTTTTTCATAATGTTTCTAGTGCTGAGTGCACTGTGTGTGTAGTATTTGAGTCAGTAGTATATGCCACAGAGCATTTTACTAAGGTCTGTGCTGGTCTTAAGATAATCGAATTATAATTACAGAAATTACACTTGCTGTAAATGGGACCTAGTTTAGAAAAGTAAATAGTGTCACCTTTGACAAGAAAATGAAGAATGCTCTTTTAGATTCTGAGGTTCAGTTAGCTCTGACTTTGGTTAAAAAAAAAAAAAAAGAAAAAAAGAGAAAGAAAGAAAGAAAGAAAGAAAGAAAGAAAGAAAGAAAGAAAGAAAGAAAGAAAGAAAAGGAAAGGAAAGGAAAGGAAAGGAAAGGAAAGGAAAGGAAAAGAATTTGAGCAGGTACTTCCCCATATAGCAAATTTTGAATCGTTACCATGTTTTACATAACTGACCCCCATGAAATCTTTCTTGTGTATAAACTTTTATCTGTGTGCCTAAGTCTTTAAGTTTTATGTATTTATTTCTTCCATGAGTAAGGAGAAACAGAGAGACTGCACACCCAACAGAGTCCCTGCATTGTAATCTACCCCCAGTTTCAACCGCTTTATGCCCCTAGATCATGGGCATGGGTGTGTCTGGCTTCCTCAGGGAGACCTCCAGACTTGAACTGGAAACCTTCCCATGTGGGATTAGCTTACAGAACACTGCATTTTACCCCTGCACCATTATCTGGCCCCTGAGTGCCTCAGTTTTTTTTTTTTTGTTGTTGTTGTTGTTGTTTGTTTGTTTCTGATTTTGTTTCTTTTTCTTGTGAAATGAAGGCTGATAACTTGATTAGCACACAAATTGCTCCCATTTCTAAAATGCTGTAAGAGTTTAAACCTAATTTCCATTAAATCTTAATCCTCTGATGTACCTGGAATCAAGCACCTTGGTGCAAGTGACTAACTATGGAGTTCTCTGGAAATGCTTCTATCCAGGAATGAGCCCATTCACCCAGCAAGCACATGGTGTGTCAGCTCAGTCCTGAAAGAGCTCACAGTCTCATATAGGTGGGTGTGGTAGTTTTAAAACATTGAGTCCTTAAATTCTTTGACACTCCTCCATCAAAAGGTGGGATTTTGCTTCCCCTGGACTCTGGGCTCTGTGACTGCTTGCAAATAGAATATGGCAGAACTGAAACAGGGCCCAGGCCTTAAGAAACTAGCAACTTCCACCTCTCTTTTTTGGGATGCTCACTCTTGTAATGCAGCTACAATGCGGTGGTGGAGCCTACGGTGCCTAGTGGAAGCACCCAAGCAGAGAGGAGCCAGCAGCCAGTACCAGCTCGTCAGATATCTGACTTGAAACAACTTGGAAAGGGTCTGTCCAGCTCCAGGAAGACTGCTCTAGCCAATGCTGCACTAAACAGAAAGAAGTCATCTCCACCTTGCCCTGCCCAAATGGCAAGCTCATGAGCAAAATAAATGACTGTTGTACTAAGCCGTAGAGTTTAGGAGTAATTTGTTGCTGGAACAAGGAGGTAGTCACATAAACAATGTGGAATGACAGTAACAGTGATAGGTACTGGGTATCACAGCAGTACTGAGAAAAGACTCCTAATTCTTTACTATCAAGGAAGATTTCCTGAATAAGAGGACAGCTAAGTCTTGAATGACTAAGGGTTGACAAGGTGCAGGGATAGAGGGTGGGGCGTTCTGGACAGAGGGGACAACAGTGTGATCAGAAGCAGCGAGGCAGGAGGCAGCATGACATGCATGAGAAATTATGGTTACTTAGGTGTTGCTAGAGCATAAACCTGGGACAGGATGTCCTGATGCAGTCAGGGAGACTGACAAAGGTTGAATCATGGAGGGCTTTGTATGCCAGGCAAAGGCGTACTGTGTACAGACAACCCAGTGTTTTTGTCCTTGTATGTAGCATTGGAGCCACCTGATCAGGTTTGTGTTTTGGACAGATCCCTCTATTGACAGTGAGGAAGGTGGATTTGAGGTATTAGTACTGGAAGCAGGAAGACCGGTTAGGTGGCCGTTGCAGTAGTTCAGGCAAGGACAATGAGGGCCTGAATTGTTTGGAGAATGGGGAGGAGAAAGTAGAATCGAGAAATACTTAGGGGGTTACAAAAAAATAAGAGGTAAAAAGAACAGTACTTAGTAACTAGCTGTGAGGAGAAAGGGCACCATAAAGGAAGATCCCAGATTTCCAAGTTTGGTGAGATCTAGATACCAGAGCCACTAGAAGGGCGCAAGGGAGAACATGAGGAGAGGTCTCGGGGCAAAGCTAACGTGTTCAGGTCTGACACGTGCTGGATTTGAAGAGTCTGTGGCATCTATGTAGAGATGTCAGTGAGGTCATGGGAAATACAAATCAAAAATTAAAGAAAATTTAAGCTGCAAATAAAGCAGTCATTGTCACAAAGGTAGTACGTGAAATTTGTGAAGGACAAGCACACCCAGGGAAGAATGTTGATTGAAGAAAAGATGACCAAACTCTTGGGGCACCCTGAGATTTACTAGATGTTTAAAGAAAATGAGCCACGGGAGAAATAGGGAAAAGAATGATCTAAGAAGTTCCAGGAGAATCCAGACAGAGTTATTTGGGGCCTGCCAGATGATTTGGGGGTTAAGGACCTGGATCCCACACGACTGAGTAGGCAGTTCAAGTCCTGGACCCAGTGGCTTGGAAAATATGCCAAGCACATGTGTATACGTGCCCAAAATCCTGAAAGGAGAAGGAGTTGTGATGTAGTCATTCTTCTTGAGGGTTAATTTGTCATTTTCCCTCTCTCTGTCTCTTTCTCTAGTGAGCACACATACACTATAGTAAAACTAAAAAAATAAAAAATAAGGGGGGGAGTTATCTGAGAAACTAAAGGAATATATTTGAAGAATAGGGTAATCTCTTATGTCAAATGTAAATAACCACTTGGGGCCAGCAGGTAGCATGGTAGTTAAGAGTGCTGCACTCCCACTTGGCCAACCACAGTTCAAATGCCAGACTTGGTTGCTTGCTTTCTCACTTTCTCTCTCTCTCTCTCTCACTTCCTCTCTCTCTCTCTCTCTCTTTCTCTCACTGTGTCTCTCTGGTCAAATTAAAATAAATAAATAAAGTTCGATAAAAATAATTCTTAAAAAAATGTAAATAACTACTCAAGTAAAGGTGAAGGTGCATGAGCGATCACTGATGCAAAGCCAGTTATCACTGGATAATGAATGGGAAGTATGAAAAGAGACCAAGGAAATGAGAATGTCTAGAGGTAAGCATGGGAGCATGAGAGGGTGTTTGGTTGTCAGTGCTTGTTTTGGAGGAGAGTGGGTAAAAGATATATAAGTACTTTAATGACACAAGGAGCTCATGCCATTAAAAGGGAAGAGATTGAAGAGAGAAGAATAAGATGTGGTTCATGCAGTAACATCAAGTCAGAGAGTGAGGAGCAGAGGATCCAGGGCAGTCCCTGGATACTACAGAAATGTAGTAAGGGTGAATGTAGAAGCAAATGGTGTTATAGGAGTAGGGCAGGAAGTTGAAGGTCGTAATTGATAATAATTTTCTTTTCCTCCTATGATATAGGAGACATGTTTGTCTACTTAGGGAAGAGAGTTAAGCAGTGATTAATAACTGTATTAAACAAAGTGGTGAGTTTTAGATACTCTTTTAGGGAAATGGAAATAAGGGCTGGCTCACGGTAGGCAAGGATTGATAGGTGACCTAGAAGGCCCAGGTGATGTTGGAGATTTTTGTTTGGTAATCATCTGCATAGTTATGATTTTATCCAAGAGAATGTCCAACCCTTACCTCATTTATCTCCCCGAGGGAAGACTCCACTGGCCTAAGAGGTGGGGAAAATTGCAGCCTCTGCAGGGAAGGAAGCAGCATTTGGGGCAGGGCCTAGGGAAGAGCCAAATTTTATTGAAGGCAAGGAGATAGGGCATTCTGTGTAAAGCTGGAGGATGCTTTTTTTTTTTCTTTTCTTTTTTATAATGACATGAGAGTTCCAGAAAGCAAAACAGAAAAGATCTAGAAGGGAATCAAGAATGAAAAAAGTCATAGATGAGAAAAGGCAGAGGAGTACAAGCATGAGGGTGAGGAAAGGAGCTTGGGGGTGTTGGAGTGGCAGTGGGATATCCGTTCTTCAGTGGCCAGAGGTTACATGGAAGAAAGACTTGGTTGGAAGAGATCACCTCAGGTTTCCTTGGTACAAGACACTGTGGTAACACAAATGACCGGTTGGGCCCTGGCAGTTTCTCTTCTGCTCACAGAGCTTTGTAAAGAACTGAGAGTCCTGTGATGCCAGGGTTGGGCCCCTTCTGGCCTTTACTCTCCATTGACCAGCCATGGGATGCAGATCACCCCAAGGGTCATAACCCTGGGCAAGGTGGCCCCAAGTTTCTTAGCCCAAGAGGACAGAGAAGTGGACCTTCTGCTAGCAGCACTGCCAGCCACTTTATTCCAGAGCCTCTGGGCTGTTTCTGACCGTGTCCACCACAGTGGACTTTGGAGTCAGCAAGATGTGGGTCTCAACCCTGGTTCCTGCTTCCCAGCGACTTGCTAAGTGGTTGTTAGGCAGACTTTGAGCCTCAGGATCCTCTACCATAAAGTAGAAAAAACTGTGTGAGAGCTAACTAAGGCTTGGTTTCCTTATTTGTGAACTAGGAGGAGTAATCTTGCCATTCTTTGGGGGAGGGTGTTAAGAGGACTCAGTGAGATCATAAAGTTCCCACAGTACCTCTCACTTTCAAAAACTAAATATTAAAACTTACTTAACGTGTCTCACTCAGAGCCAGACTCGTTTGCCATAAAAGTTGCTTGATAAATGTTTCATTAAGAAATACCCCAGAAAGGCTCAGCGACCATCTCCAGGCCAAAGTATCAATACCAGAGGTAGAATCCACCGAACTGCGTTTCTCTGGGCTTGGATGTCAAATCAGGAAATACAGGAGGGCCTAGCCTTGCTCACACATGCTGGTTGGTGCTGCTACCCCACAGGCTGGGACCACATGAGAGGCCCAGGTTTGCTTCTTGGCTCACCCTGAAAAGCAAGGCCAGATGATGTGTGCCTGTGGTCAAGGCTGTTGAGACTGAGGCAGGAGAGTGGAGACAGGATACGACTCTTTCTAACACACACACACACACACACACACACACTTCTTTCAAAAGTTAAAAAAAGGGCAGAGATCTCTGTGATGAGTCAGAGTGTTGTAGAAGGGAGTGGCCTTTGTGACTTTACCTGGGAGAGTCTGATTCTCAAGGCTAATAAGTCACTGGTGTTAGTCCAGTGTGCAAATGTGTTTTTCAGAATGGAACCAAGAGGATAAAATTAAAGATGAAGTCATCTGAGGAGCAGAATTCCACCAACACAGCAAATTAACTGAAGGATGACTGCAGTGTAGGACAGGTTCCTTTGATTCATTGAGGCTAAATACGTACATATATGACTAGCCTTTGTGTACAATGGTTGCTCTCCCCACTAGATTGGATTTTAGCTTGTCCTGCCAGCTTCTTTTCTTAGTGGATGTTGAACGAAGGATAATTCACTTTCCCTCTTTGGACTTGAGTTTTCTGTATAAAATGAGGGTTTAGCTGTAGGTAAGCCTCTTCTTAGTCGATCATGGTTTAATTTTTTAATTCCAGATATACCTTACAGTCCACATATTTTAAGGCATGCATTGCTGTGATACACCATAGAGGAATGTATTGAATGGAGCCCATAGAGAAAGGTGTTCAATCACTCTAACCAAGAAATTTCAATTTACATTTCAGTGAAGAATGGGGAGAAAAATCTCTGTTTTGTGAGTCAACCAAAGTACTCCATCATCTTCACAGAATTGTGTACTTACCTATATCTTTTTGTGGAATCATTTTATCCAAAATTTATGGTTTAACATCTACTGGCAATCACTGTGTACTGTATACCGTACAGAGCGAGTTTATGCCAGCTAAACTCCAGCTTTGCTAATCTAGGCAAAGAATAGAAAGGTAACCACATTCAGAAGACTGGAAATGCTAAAACTCTTGTTTTCTAGGGCTAGCAGGTGTCATGGTGGTTAAGGCGCTATGCTTCCACATGGTAGAGATCATGGTTCGAGTCTTGGGCCTGGTGGATTGCTTACTTTCTCTCTCTCTGGTGAGCGCACATGCTCTATAGCAAAATAAAAATAAAAATAATAATAAATAAAATTAAATGAATAATTCTTTTAAAAACTCCAAAACCTCTTGTTTCCTATCAGAAAACTACAGATATTCAAATATAGCCTAGATAGAATATCCTAAAAGCCTTTATTGTTTATCAAAGCATCTATCTTTTTACTTTTTCAGGCTTCTATGCTCTATTACTGTTCTCAGGTAATTGGGGTTGTGACTTGAATAGCTTTTGAGAGTTGGCAACTAAATTTTCTCACTGGAGATTCAGCACACATAAGGCATTTTAATATAACTACTTTAGAATTTTTCTTGCCTGAACCATTACACATTTTTACAGAACAAATATTTAATCCTTAAGATTTCATAACCGAGGGATTTAAAGATTAGCTTTGAAAATAGGTCAGGGAAAAACATCTACTTTGGTTAAAAGGTAATCAAGTAAGGAAGTGGAAAAAGCAGCTTAGAGCTTATGAAAAAGGCACTTTAGAAGCTTTTGGAAAACATTCATGAAATGTGTTTTATGAAAGCTGCTGTCTGGATAGCTAAATATCTGAGTCAAACCTTTCTTTTTAGTATTGCCACTCACTCATTCATCCATTCATTATTATTCAGTCAGAGTCCATTCATTCACCAAATATTGCCTTAGACACAAGGGTAACAATGATAAATAAGACCGTCAGAGCCTACTGTGTGCCAGTTCTGTACCAGGTACTTTGAAACTCGGCACTTAGTGCTTTTAGCTCTATAATCTGGTGTAACAGGGAAGACGACACCGAGAGCTAGTTTTTTTCCCCAAACACACTGGTATGCTGTGTGATTTGAGCTGAGACCTGTTCTGTGTCAATTTCCTCCTCTCTGAAATGGTATTGCTTACCCTGTTTACTTCACAGCTTTGATGTAAGGATTGAATGAAATAGTTTTGAAAGGATTTGGAAAGTATTGGGGGTTATATAAAGGCAGAGGGGGTACTTGTAACTGGGGCAGTGGTTTTGACCATTTCATTGCCTCTGTGGGAAGGGTTGAGGATGAGTACATTTTTATTGTTCTCTTGACCTGGATCTGTGTGTTTGTATTATCTTTTCCTCCAAATGCTTAACTACGCCACTTCCTACCCATATGCTGGAGACTTCCTAATGAGGTAGTTGGGGAATGATACTCTAGCAAGTAAAGCTCCTTTAGAAAATTCAGTCTATTAGGTCAACAAGTATTGACCAAGTACAGATTCAGGAGTCAGAGAGAGGCATGAAGTATGAAGTGGTATCCATTTTTAAGAAACCTACATTTAAATTTGAAAATTCAGAGCAATCAAATATAAATCCCTCTTTGGACTTGAGTTTTCTGTATAAAATGAGGGTTTAGCTGTAGGTAAGCCTCTTCTTAGTCGATCATGGTTTAATTTTTTAATTCCAGATATACCTTACAGTCCACATATTTTAAGGCATGCATTGCTGTGATACACCATAGAGGAATGTATTGAATGGAGCCCATAGAGAAAGGTGTTCAATCACTCTAACCAAGAAATTTCAATGTACATTTCAGTGAAGAATGGGGAGAAAAATCTCTGTTTTGTGAGTCAACCAAAGTACTCCATCATCTTCACAGAATTGTGTACTTACCTATATCTTTTTGTGGAATCATTTTATCCAAAATTTATGGTTTAACATCTACTGGCAATCACTGTGTACTGTATACCGTACAGAGCGAGTTTATGCCAGCTAAACTCCAGCTTTGCTAATCTAGGCAAAGAATAGAAAGGTAACCACATTCAGAAGACTGGAAATGCTAAAACTCTTGTTTTCTAGGGCTAGCAGGTGTCATGGTGGTTAAGGCGCTATGCTTCCACATGGTAGAGATCATGGTTCGAGTCTTGGGCCTGGTGGATTGCTTACTTTCTCTCTCTCTGGTGAGCGCACATGCTCTATAGCAAAATAAAAATAAAAATAATAATAAATAAAATTAAATGAATAATTCTTTTAAAAACTCCAAAACCTCTTGTTTCCTATCAGAAAACTACAGATATTCAAATATAGCCTAGATAGAATATCCTAAAAGCCTTTATTGTTTATCAAAGCATCTATCTTTTTACTTTTTCAGACTTCTATGCTCTATTACTGTTCTCAGGTAATTGGGGTTGTGACTTGAATAGCTTTTGAGAGTTGGCAACTAAATTTTCTCACTGGAGATTCAGCACACATAAGGCATTTTAATATAACTACTTTAGAATTTTTCTTGCCTGAACCATTACACATTTTTACAGAACAAATATTTAATCCTTAAGATTTCATAACTGAGGGATTTAAAGATTAGCTTTGAAAATAGGTCAGGGAAAAACATCTACTTTGGTTAAAAGGTAATCAAGTAAGGAAGTGGAAAAAGCAGCTTAGAGCTTATGAAAAAGGCACTTTAGAAGCTTTTGGAAAACATTCATGAAATGTGTTTTATGAAAGCTGCTGTCTGGATAGCTAAATATCTGAGTCAAACCTTTCTTTTTAGTATTGCCACTCACTCATTCATCCATTCATTATTATTCAGTCAGAGTCCATTCATTCACCAAATATTGCCTTAGACACAAGGGTAACAATGATAAATAAGACCGTCAGAGCCTACTGTGTGCCAGTTCTGTACCAGGTACTTTGAAACTCGGCACTTAGTGCTTTTAGCTCTATAATCTGGTGTAACAGGGAAGACGACACCGAGAGCTAGTTTTTTTCCCCAAACACACTGGTATGCTGTGTGATTTGAGCTGAGACCTGTTCTGTGTCAATTTCCTCCTCTCTGAAATGGTATTGCTTACCCTGTTTACTTCACAGCTTTGATGTAAGGATTGAATGAAATAGTTTTGAAAGGATTTGGAAAGTATTGGGGGTTATATAAAGGCAGAGGGGGTACTTGTAACTGGGGCAGTGGTTTTGACCATTTCATTGCCTCTGTGGGAAGGGTTGAGGATGAGTACATTTTTATTGTTCTCTTGACCTGGATCTGTGTGTTTGTATTATCTTTTCCTCCAAATGCTTAACTACGCCACTTCCTACCCATATGCTGGAGACTTCCTAATGAGGTAGTTGGGGAATGATACTCTAGCAAGTAAAGCTCCTTTAGAAAATTCAGTCTATTAGGTCAACAAGTATTGACCAAGTACAGATTCAGGAGTCAGAGAGAGGCATGAAGTATGAAGTGGTATCCATTTTTAAGAAACCTACATTTAAATTTGAAAATTCAGAGCAATCAAATATAAATCATTACTTTCATTCCAGTTTCTTAGGTAGATATACAGTTGGCTCTGTAACATTTCTGAGGGGGAGTGTTGGTGTATACCTATTGGATCAGGGAACAGATCTTATGAGAAAACTGAAAAATTACTTCTAGCTTTACATGTAATTTACTGCTGGATTCTAGGTCTGCCATGCTGGGGGCTCTGGAATGAGGTAGGAGGTCTGTTTTACCCTAGGGTAAACACAGCCCTGGAGTAACTCGGATTCCTTCTCGAATGCCAGCTCTAGAGAACTTTTTATGTTTTACTCACTGTGATCTCTCTGGTGCCTGGAACTATGATTAACACCTGGCACTCACTAAAAATGTTTTGGATGAATAAAAGCCATACTCTACCATTTAGAGTTCTGGCATGCTGGTACTCTAGAGAAGCAGAGTCTTGAAGACTAGGATTAGTTATTCATCTCCAGATTTTCCATGTCTGGCACCTAATTGGTGTTCTGAATGTTAGTCAGATGGACACACAGACAGGTGTCACCCAGGACCCTGATGGATACCCCAAGATCAGGACTTCCCTGTCTCTCCCTTGAGTAACTTAAAAACTTTAAACAACTCCCAGGAAGGCTAAGCCATAGCCTGAAGTGGCCTACCACAAATAAGAAATTGCATGGAAGTTTCTCTTTTGATCTTGACAGTTTTGCTTATTTTCTATTTTCTGCTCCATTCATGTTCCTTTCAAAAGACAGTCCTCAAAAGGATGGATAAAATTGATATTCTGGGAAGATACCTTTGCATATTCCCTGTGAGGTCCTATCTACTTCCTTCCTTCCTTCCTTCCTTCCTTCCTTCCTTTCTCTTTCTTTTTTTCTTTCTTTCTTTCTTTCTTTCTTTCTTTCTTTCTTTCTTTCTTTCTTTCTTTCTTTCTTTCTTTCTTGAATAATTTATTTATTTAATTCCATTTGCTATTATATTTTTTAATTTGACCAGACAGACAGAGAGAGGGAAAGTGAGAAAGCAAGCCTGCAGTTCGGGACTCAAACCCTGGTCAGCCATGTGGGAATCCAGCTCCTTCAACCACCATGCTACCTACTGGCCCCGAGGTTCCATCTACTTGTGTCACCTGCTCCCAGTGGCACTTTTCTATGCAGCATGTCCCAGGATGGGGCAGAATGTCCTGAAGCTACTTCAGAGCCATGTTAGAGTCTGAAAGGCCCAGAGAAGATTGCACAGAATAGGAGACAAAACTAGGACAGTTTGCTAGAGTTATTTTCTGGGTGTTTTACTATGTTATCTTTCAGCTCATTAACTCTCCCAACTCTTCATAAAATGATAATACTAAAAGATGTCCTTACCTCTTCTATTGCCTTGACGTACGCCAGTATCTCATTTGATCTTTATGACAACCCTGTACATGTAGTGTTTCTTTGTTTTCCTTGTTACTATTTGTACAAATGAGATATCTCAGAGCAGGAACCTCTGGTGAGGCACTCACCTCAGGCACAAAATTTAAGTGGTGCCAAAACTCACTAATCAAGGAAAATGATATTCTTAAAAAATGCAGGATCTGACAGGGCTAGGATTAAGGCTAGGCAAGAATGGTGAGTCATGAAAGTGCACGGCTGGATCCTGGCTTTACTTAAACTTTTATTTTGTTCATCATGGATTTTCTTGCATGAGTTTTGATTTTTAGATAATTGCAATAATCTCACACTGGTCTTCCCTCACATTGGTCCTGGTCCTGCATTACAGACAAGCCCTGAAGTCATGGTTTCTATGTATTAATAGCAGACCTTGCATTTGAACTAGTTCTCTTTTTATCATACCACTTAGCCAAGTGTCAGACGTCATTTTCCTGAGTATCTATCGTCCTTTCGTTGCTGCTTTTGAATTTTCTTAGGCTTATAAGCTCTGTTAGTTAAGAATGTCTTTCGTACCTCTCTGTGCATTTTAGTTTCTGTAATGTATTTCATGCACCCTCTCTTGTTTTAAATTGTGGGATTTGTAAGCATTATTGGATGAATATTTCTTAAGAACACACTGCAAAATAGTTGCCTTGGCTAAAACTAAATTGTATGAACCAAATTAAGAACAAGTGAATATAGTGAATTCTGCACGAGACGGTGAGGGGAATTTATTTCTTCAATACCATCAAATGGTAGAACGAAACACTGGCTAAAATAACAACTATGAATTCAGCACCGTGTCTTTTAAAGTCAAAATTCCAATAGACTCTGCTCTTTAGTGAAAATTTATAATAAAATAGTCATAACAACAAAACAAATACAGTTAATACTTTCTAGACTCACCTTCCATTGGATGAAGTGCATCACACTTCATGGAGATATAAATGATCTTTTTCTGTTAAGATTTTGTTTTTCTAAAGTGTGTATGAATTGGTCCTATTCTATAGATGGACAGAACAGAAAATTCTCTCCATCTAATCATTTTCCTCACAGTGGGCCTGACTTCTAAATAATTTTAATGCCTTCATAAGAATTTCAAGTCCTGTATACCTATTGAGAATGAATAAAAAAGGAGTATGGGGAGTTTGGGATTAGAAATGGAAGGTAAGGTGGGAACCAGCAGTTAGCGTAATGGCTATGTCGTTGGACTCCCACGTAGTCAACAGCGGTTCCCGTCCGGGCCCGGTGGCTTAAAACTCACGCCGGGCGCGTGTGCGTGCCTGGCCAAGATCCCAGGAGGAGAATGGAGGAGAAGGGATTGCGACGTGACCATCCCCCCTGGGGGGTGATTTCTCACTTTCTGTCTCTCTGTCTCTCTGTCTGTCTGGCGAGCGCATGTGCCCTATAGCGAAAACCTACCCCCCCCAAATAAAAAGAGAAATGAAAGGTAAGAGTGCCGTGGAAGATTTTGTTTTTCTTTAAAATTACATCTTAGTGAATGTAAAGGATGCTGAAGGCAAAGAAACTTACCAATTGAAATTATATTCCAGTGTCTATTAAGAAGGAAGGAAAGATGTTAAAAGTTACTGTGACCCTGGGAATATCCCAGGATAAAAATTCTGATTCATAAGTATAGGTACTGAATGTTCATTGGGGATAAGACACAGAAGCAGAAAAGGACCCCTCTCCCAAGCATATGTTCTCTTTACTGCTTTACTTTAGTAAGACAAGTACATACGGGGACTTTCATTTCTTTGGTATTTTTATGGGAACTTGTGAAAAGTGAGACTAGAAGGTCCAGACTAAACTGCTGAGGGAGTTTGCTGAACTATAGAAAACTTTTGAATCAAGATGGCCTAATCAAATTCATATTTTTGAAAGTTTAATCTGGTGGCATCAGAAAGGAAAGAGAAGAAACTGGAAGCAGGGAGAGTATGTCTTTGTGTGTTAAAACAATGAGCATTTTTTGAGGAGGTCCACATTTGGTTGCTGGAATTAGAAATGAAGGGGACGAGCTTATGAGATATGTGACAGAGGAAATCGGTATTTAGTTACTGGATTTCTACTGGGTGTTGGGAGGTAGAAGCGGTTAAAAGGAAGAGATTAAATTCATGAGTGCCCTAGATGATGATCAATTCATTAACAAAAAAAATGCAAAGACAACTATTTAGAACAGAGAAGAAAAGATGACATGATCCATTTCAAACGTATTTTCTTAGAAACAGTGAGGTGATGAGCAGTTAAAATATCCCCTAGGGATGTAGATGTGGAATCTAGGAGAAAGATCAGGGCTGAAAATGAAAATTATTTTGAAATCGCATATCTTATTTACTGTTGAAGTCTCAGCAGGAACAATAGAGAGGGCTGAGATGCGCACATACGCATTGGCCACAAAGAGGAACGAATGTCATAGGAGGAGTGGTCTGAGTTGGAAGAGCTACGAGATCCCATATTAGTGTGGGAGCCGGGGAGGAAGTAGTTTCAGGAAGAGATTTCAACCCAGGTCTAACTCCAAAGTCAGCAGTGCCTGTGGATCAAAACTCATGAGTAATCACAGGAGTTGTCTTAAACAACAATTGAGATCCAGGAGGAGGAAGAGAGTCAAAAAAGTAGGAAGCTAAAATAAGAGGAGGTTCTTCTGGATGACCATGACATGAACTTTAACCAAAGTTAACATGATGTTATCTTTCCAGAATGGAGAGTAGACATTGAAATCTCTCATTAAATATATATATATATATTTTTTAGGTTTTTGTCATAAGGGTGTTATGTGCTCACAAGAGAGGGGGTGGGGTGAAAAACCACCCCCTGGGGGAATGGCCACTCTGTTATACTTTCTCCTCTTAGGATTTTGGACACACACACATGCAAAATGTGCTTGGCGTGATATTCAAGGCACTGAGTCCAGGATTTGAACTGTGGCCAGCCATATGGGAGTCCTGTGCCTTAACCACCATACCACCTGCTGGCTGAAAAGCCTGCATATTTTATCAGCTCCAAAGAATTTTTTCTAATTGGCAAATTTTCAGGGAGAGATGATGGTGTTTTTAAAAACCATATTTTTACGTTTTCATAATTCTCTCTTTATTTCCACAAAATATGAGCTTCTCATGTGCAGCTGTCTTTGTTTATTACCCAAAGTGGATTAAGATATGTTTACCTTTCCCACTTTGAGTGAGAGAAACTGGCTCATACATGGCTGATTTTGGTTTTATATGTCTGGTAGCATTGCAGAGGAAGGAAGTAAAATACTATTTAACTTTATATCTATGGCATAAGAAAAACCATGTCAGAAATGATGCTCCTCTGTATTCTGCTCCCTGCTTGATTAATTTATTTCCTGTATCTGTCATTACTTTGATGAAAAGAATTTTTTTATAGCAAGGATTCTGATAGATGGGACCACTCAATGATCATAGCATTCTACAACATCAAGACTCTTTTTTTATGCTTTGAGTATTTGCTTCTTGGCAATTGTTTATAAAATCTGGTTAAACCCTAAAAATTTTAAAGGCAAATTTAAACCACTTAGGTCTGTACTGCAAAGGATAGCTGGTTGACTTGAGTCTCAGTAATAAGACAAATACTGAAGTCAATATCATCACCTATAGTAGAAAACATCAGCCAAATTAATTGCCCACGAGCCTTTTACCCAGGTGAGACTGTAACAAAATAAGTTAACATAACTGGCTCACTTGTCTTCTGGAAGCCTTCCTTCACTCAGTCACTCATGGAATACTTAGTGAGTACACATGTACTTTATGCCAGCCGCAGTAAAGGACAGTCACTTCCCTTCGGATTCCTCAAGACTAGTGTTGAAAGAATGACAATTTTACTACAGTGTGGTAAGTGTGGCAGTAAGCATAGGGAGTTATAGGAAGGGAGTGTGTGATTAGAATATAAGGAGAAAGGTGAAAAATGAAGCTGGAGAGAGTGCATAGCATGCAAGAGATAGTTTGTGAAATTGCTTTTATGTCTTGGTAAAAGTGAATGTTGTCCTGAATGCAATGGTGTGTACTGAATTGTTTTAAATAGAAGCAAGTTGGAAGAAGCATTGCGTTATATTCAGGGTAATGTAAAGAACAGATTTAAGGTGGGGTACAAGCAGACCATTTGTAAGATTATTGTGATTGAAGTAAGGGAGGAGGGTCTGAGTTAAGGTACTATCAGAATGGACATGAAGAGGAGAAATTGAGTTTGAAAGATGCTTGGAGGCAGTGGTAATCGCTCAAATGGAAGAGATAGGAGGAGATAAAAGACAGGGTAGAGTCAAGGGTAAGTTTCTGGCTTAAATACCTAGGCACTGGGGGTATACCTAAGACTAGTGTCAGCCCTTGGCTATCTCTAACATGAAAGATTACGGCTGCTGAGTCATCGAAGGCTGAGTCAGTCCCTGACATGAATCCTACCTGTTCATCTTTGAAACCAACAATGAACTGGCTTTTGGCCTCTTAAAACTGAGACCTTTGGAACAGTGCTGAATAGGTATGAATCAGGTTTCATAGGTAGGAACTCCTTGGGTTTCTACATCAGGGTTCTGGAGGATGCATGCTTGGTTTTATTACAGCAGGAAACCTGTTTGATACTGGTTTTTGGTCTTGCTTTTTAATAACTCTGTAATCATACATGTTTTATGTTCACTCTGATAATGATTATTATATCTGGCACTTTATATCTTCAGAAAACTCAAGAATTAATCTGCATAATATCCCTGTGAGTTAGTAAGTGGGACTGACTCCCCCATTTTCCAGATGGGAAAACCCATGCTCGAAGAATTGTCCAAAGCTGTACAGCTTCACACTGACAGAAATGAGTTTGAATCAGCAGTTTTATGTTACCATACTTATGTGAGAAATTTATTGTGAGTCCTAACTTACCATACCATGTTTGCCATTTCACTTAAAAATCTCAGCATTTCCATCTAGAAAATGGTAAACAACATATAGGAAAGAGTGAAGGTGAGCAAATGACTAAGTCTGGCTGGTGGGAAGGAGAGGGTAGTCATATAACTGGCTCCCAAGTCCTGGTCTATCCAGGGGAAGATTGTTCATTTTCCAGTGGAACTATGACATCATTTCAGCTAACAGGCCAGTCAGTCATTGTGTCAGAGTCTCCTGTGACATTCTAGTGTAACTTTAACACTTTATACAGCAGCAATAAAACAGTTACAGAAATTGAATTTAAAAAAAAATAAGACTATGTAATATGGTGGGAAGAGAACTGACTTTGGAGTTCGAGTTGAATTGAAATCTCTCTCGAGAGTGAGCTAGATGACATTGAGCAGAAAGAATCCTTATTGTATAGTAGTGTGGGAAGGATTAGCTGTTGATGTATTTTTTTTTTTTTTTGGAGAGGTTTTTGCCATAGGGCGTGTGAGCTCGCCAGACAGAGAGAGACAGAGAGACAGAAAACGAGAAATCACCCCCCAGGGGGGATGGCCATGCCACAATCCCTTCTCCTCTGTTCTCCTCTCGGAATCTTGGGCACACACGCACATGCGCCCAGCATGAGTTTTAAGCCACCGGGTCCAGGACGCAAACCGCGGTTGACTACATGGGAGTCCAGCGACATAGCCATTACGCTAACTGCTGGTCCCAGCTGTTGATGTATGTTAACTGCCTAGCATGGAACCTGATAGTTACTGCTTCATAAATGGTTGCCGTTATTTTTATTCTCAAAAACAAAGAGTGATATTGAAAGGACCATTGACTTCTCCATGGAATGACCAGTCCAGATAAATTCAACTGTTGAAGTATTACAACCCATTAACGAAGCCAGTGAAACATTTTGATATCGAGTCAATCAGATCCTAGTATTATCCCTTGTTCACTGACAAATATGGGAAGGTAATTTCAGTAGGTCAGCCATCAGTGTGTGCCTTCCAAAACATTATAGTCATGTTACAGTAAACTTTTTATATTTGTTGCGTCACAAAGATTTATTGAAGTGATAAAAGTTATTATGGAAAACAGTGTGCAGTAACTATGGTAACAGTTATTTGATCTCACAGTAATTAGCTAAGCATTTAGTTGCACAATACTTTCACAATGCCTTCCTGGCTAGTTCATTAAACAAAATTAGCTTTTGTTTGAACTGCCTTCCTACAGCGTCCTAAATTTGATTTCGGTTCAAAAGAATTGGAAAGTATATTTTAAAACTACCTTTCCAACTTACAGTTTATGGACATATTTGAGGTTGCAACTGGTTTTTATTTAAGTCTTTATTTATACTTTAGTATGATCATGATTCATTGGATTACTCTCTGAATTTTTCTTGATTTAGCAGAGTAGACTAAGAAGTGAACGATAAAGTTTGAGACCAATAGCTTAATTCTGGCCTTGTCTGTAGCTCTGATTACAGATTGGGGTCAGTTGGTATTCTTCCTTGCCTTCGTTTCTACACCTGTGACATTGATGTGCGCCATCTCTATTGAAAGTGGTTAAGAGTCCTAGGATCACACAGATGTGGTCATCTCATGATAATCTGCTTGTTTCCTGGTGGGCCCTGGAGTGAGGAGGTACCCAATCTTCTCTAAGCCCTCCTTCTTCAGGTGTGTCTTCTGCCCTGGTCAGTGTAACTTGTGCTGTGTTCAGTACCTCTCTTCTTGCAAGGTGGAATGTATGCGATGATTCACTGAAGTGGTGATGTCATTCTCAGAGGACTTCTAGAGCTCCTGAGACAAGGGCCTCTCCAGCAGGGGTTCTGCTCCACACCTCCACCCAACTCACTCCCAACACACAGCTAGCTGAAGCTGAATCAACTTTTCGGCCGGTTGGAGATCCCAAGCATAAAAGAAAGCTCCAAACAATCAGGATTTCAAAATAGACAAATATAAAAGTGAGACAGAAAAAATTGTTTTTTAACCTATTTACTAAAACAGAAGGAATTCTAAAATAGTAAGAAAAGATTTTTTTCAAACTCAGCAGGGTTTTTTTTGTTTTAATTTTATTTTAATTCCTGTCAACTCAGTGATTTTTTTTTTTTTTTCACTAACTTAGCTTTAAAACTATAGTGGCTTTTAAAAACTAACTGCAAAAAAAGAAAATGCTGGGCATGGTACACCCCTGTGGTCCCAGCTAGTTGGGAGGCTGAAGCAGGAGAAGTGAGTTCTGTCTTTAAACCTCCCCCCCACACACAGGTACATATCCCACACACCAAAACAAAAACAACTGACTGCTTTCTGAGTTGTGAGTCAAGCTCTTCTCTCAACGTCACCTACCAGTTTTCAGTTGAGCAAGTATTTTTGCATATGGCCCATAACATTTCTAATTCTATGCATATTTAATTGCCTAAGTAGGTTATTCTATTTTTATAAATCTTTTATTTTAACTTTATTTATTTACTTATTTTAATTTGACCAGAAAGGGATGGGGAGGGGGGTGGGGGGGGCGGGGAATGAGAAAGCAAGCCACTAGGTCCAGGACTTGAACCACCATCTGCTTTCTGGGAGTCTAGTGCCCTTAACCACCACACCACCTGCCAGCCCCAGGTTTTTCTTTTCTATGTAGGATAAATGCATCTTCATTTTCACTGACTAGGTATAGAATTCTAATGGTAAAATTTTATTTATTTTTTGACCTGAGTCCTGGACCTGGCAGCTTGCTTTATTGCTTTCCCTTTCACTCTCCTTCTCTATGTCTCTCTCTCTGTAGTCAAATTAAAAAACAATAATGAGATAATATGGAATTAACTAAATAAATAGTTATTTTTAAAATAACAATCATAAAGTAATAAGTTACTCTAGGTGGCTTCAGCACCCAACTCATTCTTTTTCCCTGTCTTTCCCATTCCTGCCCCCTTTTTTTAGAGATTTTTTGCTATAGGGTGTGTGCCCTTGCCAGAGAGACAGAGACAGAAAATGAGAAATCACTCCCTGGGGAGATGGCCACACCGCAATTCCTTCTCCCTTCTCTCGGGATTTTGGGCATGCACGCACACACCCCCAGAGTGAATTTTAAGCTGCCAGGTCAGGGACTCAAACCATAGTCGACTACATAGGAGTCCAGTGACGTAACCACTATTCCATCTACTGGTCCTTCCATCCTTGCTTTTATACTTTATGATTTTTACATCTCAGTTGATGTCAAGGCCTCTAAAGTTCTTCATACTCTCCTTCTCGTCCTCATACTCTCACTTCTCGCAGAATGGTATCTTTCACTCCATTTGGAAACCACTTGATGTCCTTTGATTGCAACTCTCATTGTAGCTTCTGTGAAACTTTCTTCAATTTCTCTCACACCTCTCTATTAGCTCTCTCTCCAATGTCATTGTACCTTATTTGTGGCCACACTTACCACCATACACTTTTGTTAGAACTTTTGATGATTAAAAACTACCTTACCCGGTGGGCTGTGAACCTACCAGAAGAATACCGCTCTGTATTCCTCCTGGAGTATCCAGCTTGTCACGTCATGCCAGTGGACAACACCAAGCCCCTGAGTTTCCTCGTCTCACCACTGCTTACTTTCTTGAGTTCTGCTCATTTGTATTTTCTGGGCTGCTCAGCCCAGCTACACTGGATAGTTACCCTCTTCAGCTCCTCAAAATCTGCATTCCTTTTCTCTAGACCCATGTATAGGTCTCCAGTCGCTCAGAAAAAAAGGAGAGATAGCACTATTTATTGAGCCACCTGATGTGTTTTTGTGACGGCACACTGTGCTTTAGTCATTCCCTCAACCCTATGAGATAAGTACTAATATCCAGGTCTCTTATTTTGAGAGATAAAGGTTCACAAGGAGTAAATAGCATAATGAGCCAGTGATTGGAAAAGTTAGTATTCAAACCCAGGATTCCTTGCCCCCTTTACTTTTTCTAACTCATTAACTTTTTTCTGGTGATTTCAGCCTAACCTAAATTCCACGCTTACCAGTTCATTAGTGCAGTCTCCAGCACCCTGTGTTTCTTTGATCTCGTGACCTTCTGCTGTCCCATCAGTCAACCAGAGGTCAGCCTTCCAGTCTGGGTCTTCCAGTCACTTCTAGTGCTCTAGGTCTCTGCCAAAGAAGTACACTGGTTCTCCCAGGAGTGGTATCTTCTCACAAAGATAGGCTGCTCAAGTTCATTTACATAAAGAATGTTTAACCCATTGCTCACGTGTCACCCTCACCCCTGCAATGCCCGAGACTAACACAGTCGTGGGTATCATTCTCAGTTACAGCCTTCCAGAAAACTCAAGCAGAATTGAGATAATAGATAAAACCCATTTGTCACTCTACTCCGATTTGCTGATGCTCTGCAGTTTTCCTCTTCTCTGTTGGTTTTATCACTTAAATTCTTTATCCCTCTTCCTGGCTCCTGATGAATTGGATGACCTGTTTTCTAGACACACCTTTTACTTTGCTTTTGTTCATACTGAGTTTTCTACTTGGCCCAGCTTCCTCCTGTCCTATAGAATAATTAATAATAGAATAACTGCATTTTTTTTTCGTAAAGGCAGACTCCTGTGGGTATTGCCCTTTGTTGTATTGATAGTGCCTAGTAGTGTCCGTGAACATTTGAATAAAGAAGGAAGGAAGGAAGGAAAGAAGGATAAATGGGAGGAAAGGTAGGTTTAGCATAGATACTGTATCATACACATAGTTTTGTTTGTTTTATTCTAATAACTCAGTTGTGCTTGTATTATTATCTTTATTAATAGAGTTGAGCAAATGGGATTTCATAAAGATGTTCTACTGGCATGTGGAAGAAATTCTATCTCTTTTGGAAAGCTTTTATTATTCTCCCAGCCCTGAATTGTGGCACTCACTGCACAACCGTGAGGGACACCTTTCATATAGATGGCATTGTCAGGGGCTCCCCCTGGAGTTGAGCACTTGACGATCCTGAGAATAACTTCTTCCTTGGTGTTCTGATAATACAGCAGTTTTCTATTACTCTGCCTTATTCTTTACGTTCAAGTTCCATTTCCCTTACTAGGTTACGAATTTCCTGAGAAGACAAATGCTTTCTTCATCTTTGTGTCCCCTGTGGGTCATACACAAAGGGATTCAGAACGGCCAGCTGTCCTGTCTGTTGTTTTACTGGTAGGGACGTTCTGCGCATCCATCCTTCATCCTCTTCCTCTCCTACCCCAGCCCCACCCCCGCCACCCTGCACCTTTCCTCCTAGTACCTGAGGAAGGTGTCCCTTCCTCATTGATGCTCAAACACAGAAAAATACAGTATCAAATGTAAGTGTTTGCACAAATATAAAACCAAGTATTTTGTCACCTTTAAATCTTAATTTAACAGTGATTGCTGAGAAGCTATAGCAAACTGTAAATTAAATGAATAATAGCCAGTGGCCAAATGATTTCAAAAACAAAAACACAAAAATTCTTTCAAAAAATGTTTTGGGGGACCAGCAGTTAGCGTAATGGCTATGTCGCTGGACTCCTGTGTAGTCGACTGCAGTTCAAGTCCCGGACCTGGTAACATAAACTCACGCCAGGTGTGTGTGCATACATGTCCAATATCCCGAGAGGAGAAAGGAGGAGAAGGGATTGCGGCGTGGCCATCCCCCCAGGGGGGTGATTTCTCGTTTTCTGTCTCTTCTATCTCTCTCTGTCTTTCTGGCGAGTGCACACGCCCTATAGCAAAAACCACTCAAAAAAAAAAATTTTGACCCCCAAATTTTTTAATTGGATTATGAATGCATCTTTTAATATGTTTGATACAGTGTCAATGGAGGAGGCTCCATAAACCTACTTGGGATCTTTAAATTGCCTGGATCTACAGTACTGTATACATAGCCCAAGAAATATTTGCTGGACTGTTAATCATAGTTAAACAATGATGGTGTTTGTTGTTGTAAAAGTGAGGAAGCATGGGTATTTTATTTTATTTATAAGAAAGGAAGAGAATTATGGGAATTTACCCAGTGTGTGTGGAATGCATGCCATATTCCTGCAAAGATATTGAGCAATCTCTAGGGCCCTGCAGTGGCACCAGTAAGGGCCTCCTGGCCTTACTCTCAGATTTACTGCCACCCTGGCTGGTTCCTTCAGAAGACAGGAAATTGGAGGTGGCGTAGAAACCCTGTGGGCAGACTCTAGAGTAGAGGAAGCAAAGACATGCCGTTGCCAGTCCTGGGAATAGCACGGGAGCAAAGGCTCAAGCCTCATGCGTGCTGTTGACCACGAGGCATGCCGGACTGGCCTTTCTACTTGCCCCTCACACTTGGGATACTCAAAGTACCGAGCCATTGTTTTAGAGGCTGATGATGTGGCACCTGTGTTGACAGTATAGCAGAAGTATTTTCTGTGCAATAAGTACTGAATATTTCAATTTGGGTAGGTTTTTTTTTTTTTTTAATATGCTCTTACATTAGTCAGGAGGGTCTTTTTTTTCCTTTTCACTTTGATGTTGTTTGGGTTTTCATTCTGTAATATAAATTACAATTCCAGAAGTTGAAATGTACTTTAGTTTGTTCAAAACCTGATGTAGACCTTAATAGCTTTCACTAGCTGTGCATCATGTTAGTATGCTTTACTACTGAAGGGTCATACCTAATGTTATCTCCCTCCCAAGCATCTAGAGAGGATTCACCTCACAGTGAAAACCAGGATGGCATTGGGATTGAGGCACCTTTAGCTGGAGGTTAGAACCATAGTCAGGTGTGAAAATGTAAAGCCCTATTAAATATGTTGTTTGTCTAATCATTTTAAAACATCAACTGCAATCACCACAAAAGAAGTTTCTTCTTTAATAAGTGGGTTCATGTGATCTGTCATCTCCAAAAATTTTGAGTTGTCATTTAAATACACATGTATTTTTCAAAAGAAATCATCAAACAGGACATTCCACTCATATTACAAAGCTATTTTGGGGGTAAATATTTTGATAGATGTGGTTCAGTGCACCTGGGAGCTGAGACATGGCTGAGCCTGAGGCAGTTAGCACAGATGGAGCCCTGAGATATGTCAAGGGTTGGGTTTTTCCCCTGCATGTGCTGCAAATGGCTGATTATGGCAGCATGAACATTAACATTTTCTTTTTTCTTTTTGCCAGAGGGCATATGAGCTCACCAGAGACAAAGAGACAGAGAGAAGGAGAGGGAGAAAGTACCCTCCACTGGGACAAGGTCATGCCATAATTCCTTCTTCATTTCTCCATCCTATCGGGGTTTGAGCCATGTATGCACATGCACCCAAGATGTTTTGTTTCAAGTTGCCAGGGCCAGGATTGGAACCACTTATCACCCATGTGAGATCCAACTGCCTTAACCACCATACCACCTGACTGGCCCCAGAAAAGTAGCTTTCTTACAAGAAATGGTCTCATTATTTAAGAATGATGACAGCCATACTAGGACTTCTCTCACAAGTCAATTTAACAAGGGGTATGTTATAACAGGGGTGTTCTGTTAAGTAAGGTACTAATTTGTCACACGGAGATCCTCTTCCCCAGCCCTCCAGCTAGTCAGGATCTTGAGTGTATTGCATCCCCACTGTGTTGAATGACATGTTAAAACTTGTAACACTTTTTTTTTTTCCTTTCTGAGCTAAGGTCCTGTCTTTCACAATCTTAAAAAAAAGGTTGTCCTTATGAAGGTGACATTGTTTTTATGGTTTAACAGCAGAGGAGTAGTAAACCAAATATAGTAATCTGCTCTCTTCCTAATTCAGGGGAAAAAAAAAACATGAATCATATAACTATGAGCATGTTTTTTGTCTTTTTAAAAATTTTCTCATTGGAGTATAAGTCCTCCAATGGTAGGAACCACCTTTGTGTTTTCATCCAGTGGTTGTTGACTAAACATTGAGGGACTCATTATTAAGAAAGTGACAGTTTTCTCTTTCTTTTTCAAATTACCTAATTACCTCTGTGTGTGTGTGTGTGTGTGTGTGTGTGTGCATGTGTGTGTGCTCACCAGAGTTGGGGAAGGGAGGGAGGAGCATCCCACTGTGGGGTATGGTCACACCCTCACCCCTTCTCCTCCACTTCTCTGTCCCGTCAGGATTGGGAGAAAATATGCATCTGGTGCACTTTTTGAAGTTATTAGGGTGAAGATCACACTGTAGTTGGCTGTGTGGAATCTGGCTCCCTTAACCACTCAGCTGTAGGGTCAACCCAGCAATTTTCTTGAATATCCCAAAAGCTGTCAGTAAACAGAATGATAAAGGTGATTTAAACAAACAAACAAACAAACAAACTATCTTTATCCACAACTTTAGTAGGAATGTGGGCAGTATGAGCCAGTTAACAAAGTTACCAATCTCTTCCATGCCTTTGGTGGGAGTTGGCTCACCGTAAATTTAGTTGTGTTTCAAGAGAGATATAGGCCCAAGTAGTTCCTCAGAGAGACTCTCCCTAAATTCAGCAACTGAATTTGATTTTCCAGAGTATTTCTAAACTGATGAAATGTTCTTTTAAAACCATTTACCTAAAATGTTTCTGTGATTGCAACATCCCATAAGCCTATTACGTTCTTTCATTGAACAGTTTTATTGTTCTGTGTGCAGACTGCTTATTTGAAGCAGTAAAGCTGGGTTGACTGCAGACCTAACAAACAGGGTTTTTTTTTTTTTTAAACAGTGAGAGAAACTACATATTTCCTATCATAATTTGTAGTATTAAAAAAAAAAAAACCTTGTTTAGAAATGGTCCTGTTAACCCCATTAAAAAAAAAAAAAGTCTCTACTTGAAATCCAGCTATTACAATCTAAAATGCTATGAAATATGTGATGCTAGCAATGATTCTGATCCTCATATGGTTCTAACTTTTTGTTTGAGACCCAGAGTGGAGAAAGTGCTTAAATGTCTGTAGATTCCTTATTTAACACATAGGATTCAATAGCAAGTCACTGACGAATTGAGGAAATATTTTTATTACATTATGAAGTCCAAAGTTTGGTAAGGGAAATCTTGTTATAAACCCGTATAGTCCATCTGTAATTATATTTGGATTGAATAAACAGGTTTAATGCAGTAATTTCTCAAATGCAGATTTGCCGCCCCAGCTGCTGCCCCACAAACTTCCTGACTTCCTGAATAGGAGCACAGCTGAAAAGACCACAGACTTTTTCAGGAAGAACACTCTGCCCACCTACCCAGAATGGGTCAACAAATGCCGATGTCAACTCTTCTTTTTGCCTGCAACCCTTGTGACAATAATAAGCAGATTTAAAGAATTCAGACCTGTGCCGCTGACAGCCCTTCTTCCTTAGGCGACGTGGCTGGGATATTGTTAGCCATGTGCCGGAACTGCGGAGTACCGCAAGCACCAGCACAAGTCATTAGACCTGCCAGTAGAAGGACACTGGCCCAATTTGTAATTTGTAGTGGTGCTTTGATGCTGGAGACATTCTGGTTTTGGAGACGAGAGCAATTTGTAATTGAGCTCTCTGTATTTTAGCAACTGAAGCAAAGACACACCTTCAATCACTAAGTGACTAAATGATCAGTGCCTTCTGTGGCAAGGCTGCCGAGGAGACAGTAGATGTATTGCCAGGGTGATTGGACAATCACTCTCTCAATATATATTCCCTCAAAGTATATTAGGAACTAATATACTTCAAATCTACCTCCATGCTCTGTCTAGCTCATAGTTGAAAACTCAAAATCCAATAGAGCAGGGGTCTCCAACCCCTGGGCCATGTGGCCTGTTGAATACCCCCTCCCAGCCTCTGGATCCCCAACTGTCAGGCAGCAAGAGGTGGGGGACAAGTGAGCAAGCAAGATTTCATCTGTGTTTGTAGCTGCCCCCATCACTTGCATTGTTGCCTGGGCTCTGCCTCCTGATGGTATTGGATTCTTATGGGAGCATTAACCCTATACTTGTGGGACTGTTTCATTGTATATTGTAAGGTGGTAGGGGTGGAAATGGGGTGCACAATGGATGTGGTGCTCTTGGGTCAATCTGGGACCACCAGCATGCTCATCTGTGGAGGGATTGTCTTTCACAAGGTCAGTCTCTGGTGCAAACAAGGTTGAGGACCTGTGCGATAGCAGCTCAGGAGAACAGTAAATGAATAAAAATGGACTCTACTGAAGGGAGTGAGCTCGAGAACAAATGCCCTGTCTAATGTCACATCTTCCAGTTTTTCTGTCTACAGAGACTGGAAATGTTGCATTTGTATTTATTTTTGAAAAGTTTATTTCTTCTATGAGCAAGAAAGACAGAGACAGCATTTCCAGGAGACTTGATGCCAAGATCGGCCTTCAGTTTAAGCCAGCCCCAGATCCTGGGCGAGCGTAGGTATCCACGTACCTCTCTGAGGTATGGAACCTTCCCTTATGGGTCAGCTGCACGGAATGTTGCATTTTACTGCTACACACCCTCTGACCCCAGAAATTTGGAATTTTTAAATACTGGCTATTGATTGGAATTTTAAAAGCAATGTTTAGCTGGACAAAATCTATTTTCAGGCTACATGTGGCTAATGGGTCACATAGTGACCTCTGGTCTGCTTCACTAATTCCGTTATTTTAAGAGTCAGAACTTGTCCTTTAGATTTGCAGCTTCTGTCTTGTAGAACTACTAGCATCTAGAGAAAGTCGGTACTTCAGTCTGTGTCAACGAGGACACAGTAATTTCCGCCGAGTTCAACTCAGCATACAGTCACTGTGCGTCGTCTGTGTGTTACACACTGTGCTTGGGTACCTGGAGTAACACTCTCCGGCAGTGGTTCGCCAACTTTTTGGCACCAGGGACTAGTTTCATGGAAGACAGTTTTTCCACAGGCTGGGGAGTGGGTGGTTTCGGGATGATTCAAGCATGTTACATTTATTGTGCACTTTATTTCTATTATTATTACATTGTAATACAGGATGGATTAATTATACATCTCACCATGATAGGGAATCTGCAGGAGCCCCGAGCTTGTTTTCCTGCACCTAGACGATCCCATCAGGGAGCTCCGATGACAGATGAGGACCGAATGCTGCCACTGATCTGACAGAAGGTGGAGCTTAGGTGGTGGCGGGAGTTATGAGGAGTGGCTATAAAAACGTCCCTGGCTCATCTGCCCTCACCTCCCACTGTGTGGCCCAGTTCTTAACAGGCCACGGGCCGGTACCAGTACCTGTAACCTTCCCATGTGGCTCAGTCTTGCAGTGTTGCATTTTACTGCTGTACCTCCCTCTGGCTTCAGGAATTCAAAATTTTCAGAAAATCTGAATTTTTAAATATTGACTTTTGACTGGAATGAAAACCAATGCTTAGCTGACAGAACCTATTTCCAGGCTACATATGGTCAGTGGGTCACATATTGACCTCTGGTCTGCTTCACTAATTCCTTCATCGAAGAGTCGGAACTTGTCCTTTAGATTTGCAGTTTTTGTCTTTTAATGTTATTACAGCTATCACCTAGAAAAAGCCAGTACTGCAGTCTATACCAGTACTGGTGTGTGGCCTGGGCCGGGGACTCCTGCTCTACAGGCTTCAAGGTATCTGCTGACTGTGCAAGAGCAGAGTCCCCGACACTTGTGACAACGTGTGTGGCACAGTGTGGAGCCCTGTGGGTAGTCCTGGACTCTTCTTGCGAATCTTTTTTACCCAAATTATGGCTGGAAAGAATAAGAATGGTACTGAGGAAGGCCGCTATGCTGTTGCAAGATGGCAGCCGGGCCTAGGTGTGGAAAACCAGACTACCTGGATTAGGATCTTGATGTGCTTCTTGATACCTTTATCACCTTGGGCATATGATAAATCCTCTCTGTGGTCTCACTTTCCACATGTGTAAGTGAGAATAGTAAAATACCTACATTATGGAGTTATTACGGTGATTAAATAAGATTACCTTAGCTAGGACGCCCTCGGCACAACACCTGACACACAGTGCATGCGTATAATTATTAACCACTGCTGCTGCCATGTTTTTAGTTAAGAGGACACTGCACTTCGAATCAAGAGACCTAGGTTTAGGGACCCATTCTGCCTTTTAGTATTAGGGCCAACTAAAAACTGCTTCATTAATCTCTGCGAACATCAACACAATTAAGATAACATGCAGATTAAGTATAATTAAGACACAAAAACAGATGCACAGATGAAAGGTTTTGTTTGATGGTAGGAGAGGCTGTCATCATGACAGCATGGGGAGGTGGCGTTGCCCTTCTGACACAGCGCGATCAACGTGTAGACCAGAGAGGAACCCAGACCCTGTTTTGCCTCACCCTCAGTCTCAACTCAGGGGCTCTGAGCCACAGTACAACAGTGGGCTTTTATTGGCTTTAGAAAGACTTATAAAATAAAATTTTAGAGAGTAAAAAGTATATTTAAATGTCCTCCTCTTTGTTAAAATTATCTCCAAAGGAAGATGATATCCTTGACTTAGGCTTGCTTTCTTTATGTATTTTTAAGTTCCTTTATTTATCCCATGAGTGGGAAATAGACACAGAACCCCGCAGGGTCTAGACACCACGATCTGTCCCAATCTCAGCCAGCCAAGGGTTTTGATCTCTTGTGCGCCTGGCACTTGGGAAGGTCTGTGACACGAACCCAGAACTTTCCTGTGTGACTCAATCTCACAAAGCATTGCATTTTACTGTGGGGTTATCATCCAGCCCCTACACTTTGGGAGAGTTCATGGGACACAGTGATACAGAGCTAAGACTGTCATCCACTGGAGCGAATGAGCCATAGGGGAGCTGGAGACCAACCTTGTTTCAGAAATGAGGAAACTGGACCAGAGGTATTCCATCCATATCCAAGACTGCTCACAAGCAGTCATTTCCCCAACCTAAGATTCTTAGATGCAGTTGTATTGAGGAGTTTTCACCCCTTCTCTGACTTCCCACATTTTTAAATACGTACCATTCATATTTCCATTTTTTAAATTCCTTCATAAGAAAAATGACAGTGGATATGAAATCACTATTTCTGCATCACATTCAGTACATATTATTTGAATCTGAATCTAAAGAAAGGATTTCACTGGGTTATTTTATGCTGTAATAATATTAGAATAACAACAACAACAAGTGTAGCATCATAGTCCAGGGGGATCTTTATTTTTGTTTTGTGTAAAAAAATAACTTCAAACAACCAAATGAAAATAGATTGATCAAAGCAGTGAAAACTCTGTTCTCCGCTCCAATGGAAAGAGAGCCTAATTTTTATGCAGGCTTTTTATAGCTTGTGTGCTAATTGACTCAGAGTTAGCACCTGTGCAATCTATTTTTTAAAATCTGACTAAAATCTACATCTTAGTGAAATTCTAGGAAAGAATAGCAGCTGGTGCCACATCTGTTTGAATGATGCAATGTAGGAAGTATTCTATATATAGTTGGAATTTGAGTCAAATGCACTTCCATGCTGTACTGCGAAGTATCAGTTGAACTAGATCTGAAGGAGCTTATCATTAAAATAACCTCAAACTAAAGTGGTACAGATTTCTCTGGAAGGCAACAAATATTTACCTTAAGCCGTCTTTGTTAGCAAACTTTTAATGTAACTGGTCTATTCCCTCCTGCCAGATGGGGAGGAAGATTATGCTAGAGCTCAAAGGAGTAAAAATCACACTGGCCCAAGAAAACGGCTTATTACTAGAAGTCTTCCTAGTTAATAGCATAAGGATGCCTTGTTTCTATTTTTTCTTGGTCTTTGAGTTTCATAGCAAATGAGTTAGCTTTCAATATCTCTCGCTCCTCTTCTCCCTCTTTTCCTTCTTCCCTTCAACGATGTTTCATAAATGCCATTCTGTGCTGAGAACTTTTTGTATATATCCTGAGCATCCAGAGAAGAGTAAGAAAGACACGGTTTCTACTCTCATAGGGTTTCAAAGAATAAATGACGTAATGGATATGTTACTTTAAGCATGTCCATTTAGATAACACTGTGCCTATAAAGCTCTGAGTAGTGCTTAGCATATTAAGTATCAATAGATGAGAGCTGTATATGAAAACAGTGTAAGGGTCTGCAACACCTGTAATGGCAGACCCAGTACAATAAGCTGCCGTTCGCCCAAGCCTCTGTGGTGCAGTTGGTAGCATGCCAGACTGTAGAGCTGGAAGCCACATGTGCTGAGTTGGAATCCCATCCCAGTCAACCTGAAAATGTCTTCCGTGCCATTGAAATCTCTCTGGGAAATATCTACAGGTACCTGCAGATTGCCAGATTTTCCAGTCTGTATCTTGCCGAGTCTCTTCACATCATTTATCATTTTGAGTTGGGGCTAGCAGGTGGTGTGGTGGTTAAGGCACTGGATTCCCCCAGGGGGCCAACCATGGTTTGAGTCCCAGACCTGGCAGCTTGCTTTCTCACTTTACCTCTCTCTCTCTCTCTGCTCAAATTGAATAATAATAATAATAAAAGACAGCAACAACAAATAAAATTTGGGGCTCTTTAATGATCCCAGAAACTATTATCCCCTTCTTTTTTCCAAACTTCTTAGTTCTGTGTCCACACCTATCAGAGGTAGCCCTTTTATAAACTGACTACTCTTGTGTCATTTCAATTACAATGTCGGCTTCCACACCCACCTTTATGGTGCGGAGCAAGATCCCTCTCTATAATCCTGTCCTTATTGCTCCTCTGTCCACTTGGATGTCTCAGGAGCACATCAGCATTACCATGGTGTTTATTCTTCTGAAATCACTTCTCAGAGCCTCCTGGAATTTCCATTCAAGCAGGAAACCTGGAGTCATAATTAGCCTAGCCCCCTTTCTTTACTCTACATTATCAGTTATTTTTCCTTTTAGGTATTTCTCAAATCTGTTCTCTCTAAGCACTGATCTCTTTTGCTGGCAATTGTTTTTACATGCATTTTTCTCTGTTTCTGAAACACTTCTCTCAACTTTTATTGTGGTTGTCGTTAACATGACTAGTATGTTCTTACTAATTCAAGCTTTATTGCCCCTTTCCTCCAAGCATGTGTCTTTCTTAATGCTCTCCAGACACTGTGTGTCTGCTTTCCCCACTAGGCTGGTTTACTTAAACAAGTACTATTCCCTACTCTTAATTCAGCTTTGTATTTCCAGGGCCTACAACAGTACCTGAAGCTTACCATACTTTCAATAAATACTTGTACAACGGAATCGAACTTCTTTCTAGAACCTGAAAAGCCCAGGAAACAGGAATTTCGGAGGAAAATACAGGGAGTTACCCGTGTATCTTGTTCGCGCATCTGCTCTGGGACTGTGGGGGTGGATGAGTACCCGTCTTCAGCCTCCCATCGTTGCCTTTGTTCATGCAACACGTGTCCTGTCCTCTCAGACACAGTGTCTGCTCCTGCTCTCAGTCTGCCTACCTCCTGCTGTTTCTCTTGTGTTCATTCGGGGCCCACCTCAGGAGGGTTAGATGCCGCTCATCCATGCTGGTGCCCCTAGCATGACATTTATCAAAGGGCACTGTGGTTTCTTGTTTCCTGCTGGCCTTCCCCAGTTACCTGTGAGCTCATTTAGGACAGAGGCAAGCTGCTCCTCTTACATTGCATGCCTGATAGTTCTGCTTACTGAGTGGTGGAAAATGAAAGAATATAGTTTTAAAGTAGCAGATGTTTGTGGTTGTGCTATTACTGAAATATCTAGAATATAAAGCTTAGGTTTACTTTCTTCAGAAGCACCTTCAAGTCCTGTGTTGTAGGTGTATCCCAATTCTTCTGGGTCCAGTTAGCAGTTGTTAATCAGATTAGCTGATCACTACTGGGCTTAAATCAAAGCATTCGTTATCAAAGCCTTTTTGTTTATGAGTACAAATACACCATTGACATTTATAAGAAGAATTATTTTCTCCCCTGAATGTTAACTAGCCACAAAAGCTGGTGTACACATGTGATAGTGTTTTTCATGGAGTTTAAAGAATGTTGGCCTTTGATGTTCTGCCCTTGAATAGAAATGAGTCTGTATTATGAAATCATCAGTGAAGAAAGGGGAGCTTCTAGACAAGCACCTGAAAAGCATCATTAGAATTGTGAAGTATTAAAATACAATAGATCCTTTTTTTTCTGACATAGAAGAGGGTTACATTTTCTGGGAGTAGCCAATATGTCTTATACTATAAAAATGAGTGGCATTAAGTAAAATCTGTTAATGCTCATACTAAATAGAAATGTCTTAGTTAAGCCATGACTGAAAGTGAAGAACAGAAACACAAGGTAGCTTTAGCAAAAATAAATAAATAATAAATAAGCTATGAGGAAATGGGGGGCGGGGGATGGGGTCTTATGGGAAAGGGACTAAACCAGAATCCAATATGGGACTCTTTTGGTCTTTCTCAGACCATAAAATTTTCCATCTCTACTTGTTTCCATGACTTGACTTGCTTCCTTTTTTTTTTTTTTTTTTTTCTTTTCATTCTCTTAGACTGGCTTTCTCAGTTTCTCTGGCCATCTGGCAGAAGATGACTGCCTTGTGGCACTTTAGGTTATACATCCTCTTTTCAGGTCATCTACAGAGCCCAGATGTAGTTGGAACCTCTCAGTTCTGATTCCAGTCTCTCAGAAAAAAGAAGTTGGTTGCTGCAGCATAGGTCAGAAGTCCACTGTGGTCCAGGCAACAGTGTTCATGACTCTTCACATGATGCAAATATGGTTACCTCCGTACCCATCTGAAGGCGAAAGGTGCAATTCTCAGACAGTATGAGCCATATGAGGCAGACAGACAACCCCCACCCCACTGAAATCCATGGAAGCATGAGATTAAAAGTGCAAGGTCGTAGCACTCTTCCCAGCAGATGCTGGTTCTTGTTATTGCCCGTTTCCTTCACCAAGCTTTACTCCAGGTACCACATCTTACTTATGTTTAATTCCCGAGTGCCTGGAGCAGCGCTTGACAATAAATACATATTCATTGGATGAGCAGAAACAGACACGGCGCTGTCTTTATGGAAATTACGGTCCAATAATGAAAGCAGGCAGTAAACAATAAACACACAGAAAGCTATATTGTGCTGAGTACTGGGAAAGTTAAAAAAGGAAGAGAGGGAAAAGAGGGGTTACCAAACTAGAGCAGAAACTTTCAGAAGGTAATTGCTGATGTTACAACTCAAGGTAGCTGTACTAACTTTACTTATTCATCCCAAGAGACTGAAAACTGTAATCATAAAAGATTCTGTTTCCACTTCATTTCATTTCTATTTTAACAAATGACAAATTTGTGGCTTACATGAAAATGCGAGCTACTAAAATGTGGTTATAAAGAGCCATATTAAAACTATAAACATAATTAATGTTTGTGGATATCTTTTAATTTTTATCTTCCAATTTTAAATTGGTAAACTCCTAGCCAGAACCTGATGTAGTTGTAAAACAGTTGTTTGAGATGATGAGTGATTAATTAAATTCCTAAAAGAAGAGAGATTTCAGCCAACTCTGTGAGGAGATTTGGATTAAGATTACAAATAACAGCACATGAAAGACACATTCTCTATAGAACAATCAGCCAGGATCTGCTACTACATTGATACAAGTTTTATCAATACGTATATGTGGAAAGATTATCTTCTGTGATCTTGTGATAGTTAAAGTGACTAGAGGAGAAGGGATCTAGGAAATATGTTTCTCTGGAGTTAAAGTAGTATTACCTGTTGCCAGTATATAGCAGAAAGATTCTGGAGCCAAGCCACATTTCCTAAATAAAAATTAACCCAACTTTTACCTAGCTTTATTAATTAGAACAACTAAGAGGAGTTTCTGTATAAACAACTCCAAAGCCCTAGTGTCTTGTTACTATAGATTTATTTCCTATGTAAAGTCCAATGTAGATAAAGTGGGCATCTATTCCCTAAAGTTGTTCAGGGACTCAGGCTTCTCCCATCACCCTAGTGTCTTGTTACTGTAGATTTTTTTTCCTATGTAAAGTCCAATGTAGATAAAGTGGGCATCTATTCCCTAAAGTTGTTCAGGGACTCAGGCTTCTCCCATCCTGTGGCTCCTTTTAAGCTAGTCCATGGGGAAAGAGAGGTCTAGGCCAGGCAGTACATATCACTTCTGCTCACATTTCATTGGCCAGGATTGAGTCACATAATACCGTACCTACCTACAAGGAAAGATAGGTAAGGAAAGCTACTTGGGGTCCAAGGAGGAAGAGAAAATGTAGTGAATATTATGGGTACAGTGCTTGCCACTCTAGCAACATATAGATAGGTGGAATATATAGGTAGGTGGAATAGCGATATATAGGTGTGGAAAAATATATATGCAAAGGATAATATTATGGGGAGAATGCTTTGTATCTTTAGAAGAATTCTGTTTATAAAATTTTTAATTATTTCAGTCAAACTATCTTTCAAAGCAGAAAAAATAATGACAAGTAATTGGAATTTAGGAAATGCCATTTAGAAGACTCTTGCCACAGATGGTGTTGGTAGCTTCTACAAACCACCTGGAATTCCCTGGTCCTGCCAGTGCTAGAAAACCCAGAAGAAAATTACGAATACACTTATCTATAAAGTACTGCTATTTAAGCAGAATAGTGGTAGTTCTTACCTTCCTTTCCAAAGCAGAGCAATGATAGTGATGTACTCGTCAAAGCATGTCATCATTTTCTCCTGGAGTGTTCTACATAGAAATGAGTTTACAGGTTGGAGGTCAGATCTATTGAACACTCTCTTTAATCTGAAGCAGCTTTTCCTACACAAGAATTTACGAAAGAGTATAATTTTATAATTTGACTATCCTGTCCCCAGGGGCCTAGTTCATGTCTGATCAACACAATCCTCACTATGATTACAATAGCTTTGCCTCAGCTCTGTTTTCAGTTCCACTACAAGAGCAGCTTATACTATTGAGCACTTACTGTATGCGCCATGCGCTATTCTTTTTTTTAGAGAGGTTTTTGCTATAGGGTGCATGTGCTCACCAGACAGAGAGACAGAGAGACAGACAGCAAGAAATCATCCCCCAGGGGGGATGGCCACGCTGCAATCCCTTCTTCTCCATTCTCCTCTGGGAATCTTGGGCACACATGCACACACACCCGGCGTGAGTTTTAAGCCACCAGGTCCAGGACATGAACCACAGTCGACTACATGGGAGTCCAGCAACATAGCCATTACGCTAACTGCTGGTCCCCACCATGCACTATTCTATGCACTTTACATCCTCACAAAAAAAATCCACCTGGTGTGCATTATTATTATTCTCCTTTTGCAGATGGTGAAAGTAGGTACAGAGATGTCTATCAACTTGCCCAAGATTGAACTGCTAGTAAGTGGGAGAGCTCAAATTTAAACCCAGGCAGATTAGTTCCAGTTCTCTTTAACATCAAACAAGAACAGGAATTTATATATATATATATATATATATATACACACACACACACATACACACATGCACACGCACACATATGTGTGTGTATATATATATTAACAAAACAGAAACAACCACAGGGGAAGAGGATGACTTCTTGCCTGTATTCTCAGGCATCTTGTCCATTAGCGCACTTTGGAAGTATCCCCTCTCCAGAAGTTTGTCAAGGAGATACAAACTGGGCAGTTTAAGAACATGTCTCTGATTGTTATAAGCAGGACCGACTAAAACTTGAAGGACATAATTGCCTTTTACATACCAT
>NW_006159822.1:1975259-1987321 GCF_000334495.1 Tupaia belangeri chinensis | reverse complement strand
TACATACAGCAAATTATATTTATTTTGTTTTTTATTTACCAGTTCTGGTGAGTTAATTTTGATGTTTATTGGAATCCCATTTAGTAAATGATAATTAGCAGCTACTGAATGGAAAGTTCCTTACTAATTTTTATAGGGAATATAAACAGAAGGAAAGTGTAATCAGCAAGCATACCGATGGTAGCAGTTGCCAGGTTACCTAAAACATTAGTGACTTTGATGAAACTTTTGAAGGCCCTCCTTTACGTTAAACACTAGCGTGAAAGACGATTGTCCTAGGATACCAAATTAGATAGTTGTATTTCCTCCTCTCTGATGTGCTGATTTTCTTTTTTACTATAGCTTTATTGAGATATAATTCACATACCATACAGTTCGCCTGTGTAAAGTTTCAACCACCATGGGCTTTTTTACATATTCACAGAGCTGGGCAATGATCAATGGAATTTTATAACATTTCAAAAAGAAATCTGTATCTATTAGCATTCACTTCCCATATTTTTCCAAGCTCTCGAGTTTTAGGCAACCACTTTTCTACTTTCTGTCTCTATAGATATGTTATTTGGGACATTTTGTATAAATATACGTATTTTTTAAATAAATATGCATATGTGGTCATTTGCAACTGGCTTCTTTCCCTTGCATAATGTCTTCAAGGTTCATTCATGTTGTAGCATGTATCAATACTTCATTCCTTTTGAGTGCTGTGTAGCGTTCTATTGTGTGGATATACCACATTTTATTTGTCCATTCAGTTGATGGTCATTTAGGCTGTTCTTTTTCTTCTTTTGGCTATTATGAATAATGCTGCTGTGAACATTCATGTACAAATGGATATATGTGTTTCATTTTTATTTCTCCTGGTATTTATCTAGGAGTATAATTACTGGGTCATATGGTAACTCTATGTTTATCCTTTTTAGGAACTTCCAGACTGTTTCCCAAAGCGACTGCGTCATTTTACATTTCCACCAGCAGTGTATGAGGGTTCCAATTGCTCCACGTCCTCGCCAACACTTGCTGTTATCTGTCTTTCTTAATTGTAGCAGTGGTATCTCATTCTAATAGGGTGTGCAGTGGTATCTCATTGTTTTGATTTACATTCTTCTGTTGGATTAATGTTGTAATGTCTATTTTTATCAACTAAGGCAAAAGTTTCAATCTCAGACTTTCTTATGTGCATAATAGAAAGTATTTTACATTACTGGATTGACTTACTAAAACTAAACACTAGTCCTAGACAAGATGGATGTGATTTATGGGGTTAGGGCTATACCCTACCCCCCCCCCCAAAAAAAAAAACCCAAAAACAGTGACATGAAATCAAGATTACATACTCATGTGGGAAATTTGTTTTGCAGCATTGATTCATTTACAGTGTTTGAAGACCTTTATCTGAGCTACTCAAGTACTATTATGTGACATTTACTGGATAATCCAGACAGCACTTTGGTTAAATCCACAGTGTGATGTCATCCAGCAAACAGCTGAAAATGGAGATGCGAGTCTCTTCTGGTTTTATCAGTCAAGATTAGCAGTGGTTCACAGCACACTGAACTTTTCTCCTCTGTGATCCATCAGTCTGTGTCTCATTGTGGGCCAATAATCTGTCACCTGAAACTACTTAAAATAGGTTGGACTTTCTTGAATGTTGTTTTGCTGTGATGACATCAAGTTTTGGCTGCAGAAGAAGGGAAAGAACCTTTTTATGATTTTTAGTTCCTCTGTATCTCTTGTTTCAAGTAAAAGCACTGTCATTCTTAGCCTTTGCTTATATATCTAGACTGTTCTCTGTACCGGTTTTACCTTCCATCTCTTTACCTTTTGGAGCTCCTAGTCTGGTTATCTTTGTGTTCCTGTCAAAGCAAGAATATGATACAGAGCTTGGAAGGTGTCAGTTTCACTATCTTGGTTTCACCATCTAGCAGGTGATGTAAAAAGAGCACCCACAATGGCCATTCAATGAGGAAAGTAAAAAATATATATAAAGAATTCAAAAGGTGCTTTCTTCAGAGAAGGTCTCAGAATCTCTCAGAAAGTTCCCCCAGAAAAGAGATCTTAACAATAGATTGATCATCCTCTCGTACTGAGAGAGAACGACACAAAGATCCAGATTCTCCCTATTGGGCTATAGACTCCTGTCTACACTTTGTACAACTTTGGAAGGTCTGAGAGGGACAAATGAGGAAAGCAGAAAAAACTAAGAATGGATAATTAATCTCTTCATAATGTGTCAATGTATGTTCCTTCATTGTTCCTTAACTTTTTTTTTTTTTTGGAGAGATTTTTTCGCTATAGGGCGCGTGTGCTCGCCAGACAGACAGAGAGAGACATAGAGACAGAAAGCGAGAAATCACCCCCCAGGGGGGATGGCCACGCCACAATCCCTTCTCCTCCATTCTCCTCTCGGGATCTTGGGCACGCACGCACACACGCCTGGCGTGAGTTTTAAGCCACCAGGTCCGGGACGCGAACCACGGTCGACTACGTGGGAGTCCAGCGACATAGCCATTACGCTAACTGCTGGTTCCCGATTGTTCCTTAACTTTTGACATGAGTTTATGAGGCTTAGTTGGGGAGTGTCTGGAGGGAATGACTGTATTTATGGGCGGAGCTTGAATTTTATCTCTCCCAAACTAAAGGGAATCAATGACTTTATATATTTATATGCTGGATATGTTTGTTTAAGCTTTAGTGAATCCTGTTTTGAGCATTCTGTCAACTAAAATATTTTGGATGAAACTAAAGCATATTATGACCCAGTAATAATTGTTGCCTCCACTGAAGATGTTGAACTGTTGCATAATTCTGACTTACGTGCCTTCAGAACTATCAAAGAACTAGATAATGTCTATTAAAGTATTAGTAGGAATTATAGTTTACATTCTAATTTTGCAAATAGTTAGCCTTTGAGTAGTAATAAAAAAAAGCAAGAGTTAGCACTTATCGGACATTTACAATGTGCTAAGCATTATACATTACATTACATAGGTTATCACATTTAATTCTCTCCGTAGCCCTCTGAAATAGTGAGTGATATCTCCATTTTGCAAGCTGCAGCTTAATGAAATTTAGTGCTTGCCATATCCAGAGCTTGCACCCTTAGCTGCCCAGCATTTAGCTTCTCCTGTGTACACGGCTTATTTATTGAGTATTGTGGCTCCTTTTCTTCAGTATCGTATTCTAGAAATGGGAAGGGGTGAGAGAGAGAGAATATGAATAAAGGAATGAGAGATGACATATCCAGATAGGGATGTAAACTCATGGGTTTTGCTGTAGTAGCGCTTATTTTTTGGTTTTGGTGTGGTAAGTTTTATAAACGCTTTTATGATTTCTTTTCCCTCCTTCATATTTTTACATATAAACACAAGGTGACAACTGCTGAGGAGAAGCAAACTCAAGGCTAGTTCCTTTTGTAAGGAAGTGACCAAGATATACCTTCATGGGCAAAAATAGTTTGGAGACTTTGCATGTTCTTTTCTATTAATTAGAATAAAAAGGAACATTACTTACACTGATTTTCCTTTAGGAAACCAAACACCTCTGATGACTTACTTTGCTTAAAAAATGCAGAGTATATTTAGACATTCAGGAAGCATTTTCTTTCTCATTACAAGCATTAAGTTATTCATAGTCACTTACTCAATTAAATTGTTAAAATGACTTCACCGGGGTATTTTACTACAAGATATTCTCACATTGATGAAATAATATTTCTCTCACATTTGCTCTCACACACACCCATTTTTAACAGCCTCAGTTTTATGCATTCATGCTTCTCAGACAGGGTAAGTGTCTGAGTATACTGTAACTAAGGTCACATCCCTATAAAAATGTCTGGCAAAAAGGAGGCTCTTCAAGCCAGCAGTCTTCTCTAGTATAAAACATCAAATCCCTGGAGCTTATTGGACGCAGTCCTTCCCTCTCCTCTACAAAGGCAGTTCATTAATCTGCTCTGTAAAGTCTCCACTAAGTAGTCGTCATTGGTTCAATGAAGTACCCAGGACTGGCAGTTCATTGCATTTTCAAGTGATTCTAAATGATGGGAATGATTTCCTTTGTTCAGCCAAATTTTGTGTTTATTAAGGCCTACTTCTCCATGCAAATTCTTCCTTCTGAAATAAGATGCAGTCAACACTAGGGTGGACTATCTTAACAAACATTTATTGATTATTTACAATATGCAAAGCAATTATGAAATGTATCAAATATGAATGCATATGCTCCATAATATTAACCCTTGATATGAAAGAATAAGTATGGACTTCGAAGTCACATAATAGCAAAAGTAGTGTTGACTGCATCCCAGGCACTGTTGCAAGTACTTTACAAAGCTAACTCGTTGATTCTGACCACAGCCCTCTGAGGAATGTACTGCTAGCATTCCCATTTTAAAGATGAGAAAACTGAGGCACAGAGTTCAGAAACTTGCTCACTGTCATCCAGCCAGTAAGTGTGACAGCTAGCAACTCAAATGTGCGGCAGGCTGCCTGATCACTGCGCTCTGTGCACCCACAGCAGGTGCTGAACTTTCTAACTGACTGATGCAGGGAATTTGTTTCCACCACCTTCACTTTAGTTTCCTTATCAGTAAAAACCAGGATTCTTATTAGAATTAAATGGAATGCCAGTGAACATGATCAGTGAGTGGGTCTTCATGGTGATTGTACTTCAAATTCATCTGTGGGTTCCCGGTTATTATTTTTGTTTTTAGCTAAGGCTCCACCCGGAACTTCTGATTCATTTAAATACTCTGTGGTATGTGGTTTGTTGTCACCAATTTGAGGCTCATGTCAACATTACTTTAGAATAAGCAGGCCAGTTTTTAAAATTAATCTTCCTGATAACTGCAAAACTCAGTACAATGTAAGCACAGATAGGATTAAGTTTGGGGTGATGCTAAAGCATCTGACTTCATAATCCCAGAGCTATTGTTCCTCATATACTTAAAATTCACTTCCTTGCTCCCATTTATCACTGAAATATTTATCTTCATGTATGCCCAAGTTAGCTCATTTCACAAATAGCTGATGTTAGTAAAAAAGAATGTGTTATTTTCCCTATATTTGATAGCTCCTTTGCTGTGACCCAAAGAACCATTCTGAAAGTAAACCTTTAAAATATTTATAGCATCACCTACAAACATTTTGCATTTTTAAGTCTGTATGGAGTAGAACTAAAGAGATTACACTATAGTTAATGCAGGCTTCTCATCACCAAGTAGACTGGCTGAATCAAGAGAAGACTTTGTCAGTGTGTGGTCTTCAAAAAGAGAGAGAGGCGAGCGTGGTGGCGCCCGCCCTATGGAAAAAAAAAAAAAAGAGAGAGAGAGAGAGAGGCACCCCTAAGTAAGCTGAGTGACTCTTTCAGCCAGTCAGTTTTATTTATTTATTTATTTGATTTATTTCTTGAGAGCTTGGGACAATTAATTTCAATGAGAATATTCAGAGAATGTTTGACTTATGGAAAGAGAATGCCATAAAGTTTGAAGACCATACACCAACCACATAATTTTGGTTTTCTTCTGGGTCACTTCCAGGGCTGTGCCATTTAGATCTATCTGAGCCAGATCAAAGGTGACAAGACTGATTCAGAGCTCCACGAGGGGATGCTATCTCAATGTGGTGGCCTGTTCCATTCAACAGTCATTTACTGAGCACCTCTAATTCACTGGGCACTGGGGATGCAAACGTGCAAAGGACATTGTCCCTGTACTCAAGTTTGCAGTCTACAGAAGGAGAAAAGGTGGTTATAGTTGAGTTTCACCACTGTTATGTGCAAGAAGGTGTAAGGCACTTAGAGAGTAGAAAGGATGGTCTCCTAATCTAGCTTGAGAGGAAGAGTGGAGGGTGAGGAGGGGCTGTTCTACAAGGCTTTCTGGGGGAAGTAGTGCTGAGATGAATCTTAAAAAATGAATTGGCTGGGCCAGCAGGTGGCATGGTGGTTAAAGGCGCTGGATTCCCACATGGCCGACCATAGTTCAAGTCCTGGACCTGGCGGCTTGCTTTCTCACTCTCTCTCCCTCACTCTCTCTCACTCTGTCCCTCTCTGGTCAAATTGAAATAAACAAATGAATAAATAATAAAGTTAAATAAAATGATTATTTTAAAAAGTCTTCAAAAAAAAAAGTCTTTTAAAAAAAATGAATTGGCACTAGCAAGGTGAAGAATGGATGGGAGGGACCAGCAGTTAGCGTAATGGCTAAGTCGCTGGACTCCCACATAGTCGACCGTGGTTCGAGTCCCGGACCCGGTGGCTTAAATTCATGCCGGGCGCGTGTGCATGCGTGCCCAAGATCCCGAGAGGAGATGGAGTAGAAGGGATTGTGGCATGGCCATCTCCCCTGGGAGGTGCTTTCTCACTTTCTGTCTCTCAGTCTCTCTCTGTCTGTCTGGCAAGCGCACACACCCTATAGCAGAAACCGCTCCAAAAAAAAGAAAAAAAGAATGGATGGGAGAACATCCCACCTGGGCTCTGTAGCCTCTTGAGCAGTTCTTAATCATCCTACCTAAGAAGCAGTCACTCAGCTCCAAATAATGTCCTTTTCGACCCGCTGACTTCCAATCCTATCATTATCTGACTGTTTTTTAAAAAAATCATTTCTGTGTCACAATGATTAGCTGGGTTAGTGAAGTATGACTTCAAAGGAAGAAGAAAAAAAAAAAACATTTGGGCAGTACCTTTTTGTGCTGAAATGAATAGTCTGCATGTGAGTCATTTAGCCCGACCTCCTCCAATGAACTTGAGCAGGATTGGCGAGGGAGCATGCTAGAACCCCAGCAGCACTGGCTGATGGGAAAGGGAGCTGAAGGAAGGTCACCTGCCTCTGTGACTGGCTTCCAGAGGGGCTTGTAAACCCAGTGAGAGTCAGACAGGAAGCCAGCGTACCTGATGTTTCCCTGGCCAAAGGTAGTAATAGTGGGCAGTCGCTGGTGTTCTTCAGCTTCTATCATTTGCTAATTTCAGGACCTTTATTTAGCAAGCTCACTTTTAGTGTTTGATTTTCTTCTTTAAAATAAGGAATAATCATTGTACTTCACTACACTGTGGAGGTGGGAGGGGTGGAGTGAGGATTAAATGAACTTATTCATGGAGATCTCTTGGAAGGCTTCTTATTAACTGTTAAGGGAAGACTCCCAGTTCCTTCAGAATGGGACCTCTCCAATTAAGGTGTTTTAATTCTCCACAAGATACTAGTTTACTGTACAAGCCAAATTATTTATTCACACATTAATGGGATGTCTCCTATGTGCCAGGCACTGTTGTAAGCACCAGGAATAAATTAGAGGAATCAGTCCATGAAAGGCCCTCATGTAGGAGTCAACCTGCCACATTCAGGAATGGCAAAGAGGTCCCTGTGGAATGAGTAAGGGGAAGAAAATTAGATGAGGTTAGATAACCAACAGGGGCAGATGGTACAGGGCCTCATTGGCCTTTGTGAGGACTTTGACCTTCACTTTGAGGTCAGTATGAGGTGAGAGTTGAGAGAAGAATGATAACTATGGCTGATTATTAAGCTTATGGAAAATAAGAAACATCTTGCAGGCCCTGGGCAAAGGGTTTGACCTGTGTTATCTGAGTTAATCAGATAGAGCGTGCCAGATTAGAACAGTGATATAAGGCATACAGTGCTGTCCCCAGGGAGGAAATGAGACAAGAGGGGTTAGGGAACTTGCAGGGCCGTTTTCAAACCCAGATCTGTGTGACTTCGTGAGGCCATATTGTGATTTTGTGAGTACAGAGATATGCTCGCCACTAGTCTGGTCATACAATTTTAGATTCCACTCTACCACTCTACAAGGCCACTGCTCAGGACCTGGGTAGCAAAGTCGTGCCTGTGCTTTCCAGGGACTCGAACTCAGAGCAGAGGCTCTGTGTTTGCACTGCGCGCTACGCTCATTTCCCAGGAGGTGAAGCAGGTGAAGCAAGCAGCAGCCTCACAGTTCAACATCTTCTGTTTTTCCAACGGATACTTTCAATGTGCTCACTCTCCACATTTAAAGACCCCGGTGTTGCTGAGTGTTTTTTAAGGGCAGGGTCGAATCAAAGACCCAAATACCAAAGGTTCAATTTCCTGTGCCTGACCACACAAAACCAGAAAATGAAGCTGCTTTCAGAGCAGCTGCCTCCACCCATGAACCTGCAATTCAGCTTTGACTCAGAGGAGGCTGTGGGAACTGTCAGACTCCTTACTCTGCAAGACATTGTTCTGAACTGAGTGGACACCCCTAAAGTCAAATTGCAGGTTCAAAGCCAAACCGCAGTGGAGAACATACAAATTTTGTTGAAAATAAGATCATTCTTTTGCAGGAACAACTAAGGACCTACCTGATGATCTTGATTTTTACTGAACTAATTTGGAAATTGTGATGACCATTGAAGGAGCTGAGCTATAGGATAAAAGGAGGACGGTATCAGTGTTTTTCCACATGTATTTAAATTAGCTGCCTATTATTTGCAAAGTACAATAATGAGTGTCAATGCAAATAAGTGGTTCTTGCACCCCTCTAGCTGTTTAGGAGAAGCAGGTGATTTGTAAGTACCTATAGTGCGCTGTAAGTGCACTGTCAATCAGAAATTGCTGTACACAGGTTCAGTTGTACATACTCAGCGAAAAAGGAGAGAATACTACAGAGAAAAGTTAAATAGTCTGTCCACCACTCCCACCCTGAGCATAAGATGCAAGATGTGAACCTGCTGTTCCCTCAGTTGATCTCAACTTCCTTATCGCTCTCAGGGTGTAAAACTTCCTCACATTGAGTGTGATTGTGGTGTTTGAAGATACCAATTTTTAATACAACACTGCCCTAAGATGCGTGTCAACTACATACTGGGCTGACCAAAGAACCCGCATTCTTTTCAACACCCTAAGAAATGCTGGCTTTTTGACCTTCCTAAAAGATCATCAGGTTGGCTTTGACTTGTATGAGGTGTTCATCTTCTGCTTTGACACAGAGAGTATTCTCTATGTATGGTGTGAGTTCATCATACTGACGAGGCACAGACTAGCATCCAACCTGGATGTAAATTTCACTTTCGGACTGATTTATTTATTTTTATTTTTTAAAAGAATTATTTATTTAATTTTATTTATTCATTCATTTATTTTCATTTGACCAGAGAGAGACATACAGAAAGAGAGAGAGAGAAAGTGAGAAAGCAAGCTACCAGGTCCAGGATTCCAACTGTGGTCAGCCATGTGGGAGTATCCAGTGGCTTAACCACCATGCCACCTGCTGGTCCCCTCGGACCGATTTAGACCATAGGTAAATTATGTTTTGTTAATCTATAAAGCAAAGATACTTATATTTACTTCATTAGCATTTTTTTGTGATGGCTAAAGGAATCCCTGGCAGGTGCCAGCCCCATAGCACAGTTGTTAAGCACTATGTAGAGGGAGCCAGATCCAGCATGGCCACCTAGGTTGGAATGCCTGCCTCAGTGGCTTGAGAAGGATGCTGGGCATGTGTGTTCAATGCCTAGGATCCTGATAAGAGGGAGAAATGGAAGAAAGAAAATTAAAGCATGACTAGGTCCCATTGGAGGGTAGAGGTGCTTCTTTCTCTGTCTCTCTCTCTCTCTCATGCATGCACACACCCTCTGGCACTTAAAAAAAAAAATCCTTACAAGATATTTATCATAATATGTGGTATTTGCCATCTCATTTCTAACAGGCATGGATGAGGACTTGAGGACTTTACCTCTGCCAGTCAATGAAGTATTAGGTTGTGTATGTGTTTTAACTTGCCAAAGGGTGCTGTCACCTGCTAGAGAGAAAGAGAGAAGGAGAAAGGGAGAAAACACTCCCTATACACCCATGGGAGAGAGTCATGTCGCATTCACTTCTCCATTTCTTCCTCCTCTCAAGATTTTGGGCACACGCACACAGGTGTCCAAGCATGTTTCTCAAGCCTCCAAGTCTGGGACTCAAACCATGCATTCAGTCCATTGCGATCCAGCTGCCTTAACCCCCATGCCACGAGCTGGCGCTGCCATTGAAGTTGTTCAGGCAGAGGAGCACCGTGCTCGAGGTAGATTCTAGGATGTGAAGTATAGGTTGAAGTGTAGAGAACAATTGCACTCGCAGATGGTTCCAGGGGTTTAGACCAAGATAAGAGCCTGAATAGAGGCCTGACAATGAAAGGGGGGAGTTGGAATCCAAATTTGGGAGTTTTAAAACTGAAATTGTCAGAACTTGGGGACTATTTTAATTAGGAGGGGGTGGGAGGATCTTCAGAAGTGAGTGATGGCTTTGAATTTCCCAGCTCGGGTGGATGGATAGAGATACTGAATCAGTTGGTGTAGACGATAATAAAAGTAGTCTTACTGTAGGCTAAAACTACATACTGGCTCTGCACTAAGGAACTGAATATTCTATTTGATTTAGTCATCGTGCCTGTGGAATGGTAGTTCCATTGCCTTCTATAGGTGTGGAAATGTAAACTCACGGCCAGTCATTTCCTCCCTAGGATTTGAACACGGATTTGTATTACACCAAAGCCTCACCTTAAACCACAGTGATAAATAAGCCCTCATTCTAGAAGAGGGGAAATGGAGTAGGGCTGGGATGGCGAAGAAAATACTTAGTTCTGGAAATGTTAAGCTTGAGCAGCTTTTGTCAGGCACAGATATCTTGAAGGCACTTGGCAAATCAGACCCCTGGCTCAGGGCGGGGAGTGTGAGATAGAAAATTTGGGCTTTAGTTGGCATATGGCATGGAGGAGTGGATGAGATCACTCAGCGAGGATTGTATGGTTAAAGAGAAATGAATTCTAAATAAATGAAGGTTAGAAAGGGAATGCTTACCTAGTTAGGAGATTAGAAGTACTCATAAATGCAGTGCAATTTTTTCTACCTAAAGCATTGCATTGTGCTTTACTGTATAAATGTTTTATCAGCTAGATACTGTCTGTTCGCTGTGTCAGTCATTGTTAGAGCATGCTCCCTGTCTTCACAGAGTGGATGGTCTGGCAGAACACGCTAAGTAAAACTCCATTGAACAAAGTAATATGTCAGGACAGTATGGGCTCACGGGTTAGTATAGGGTGCTTTTACCGGGTCCTACATAAGCTTGTCTTAAAGCCATACTTGAGAGTCAATAGCCAAAGGATTAGGATCTCAGGTTAAATGTGGAGTAAGTTTATATTTAAAAAAGAAACAAAACAAAAAACACTGAGGAACACCTGTTGTCTGCATCCTGTCCCACCCTTCTTCCACCTTACTGAAGTCAGTCTCTCCCTCCCTTTTTCCCTCTTTCTCCAGCAATGAGGAACACGTAGAGTGGTATGATACAGCATGACTATAGCAAATATTTGAGTCAAATGTGCATACTAAAGTCTCTGATCTTTTGCCTGAGTGTTTATTTGTTCTAATGGATCTTCATAAAATGTGAAAGTAGCAATTTTCCCCCCATTGATCATCAGAGCAGAAAATTCTCAGGCCGTCATATTATTCAGTAAATAGCCCAATCTCACATTATGGCCTTTACCTTGAAGTCCAGTTTTCATTTTGAAAGATGATCTAGTGTAATCGTTAAGAGCACAAGCCCTGGAACTGGTCTCTAGGATTAAATTCCTGTTCTGCCAATTGCTGTGTGACCTTGGGCAAACTACCTAACCTCTCTGTACTTCAGTTTCCACATCTATAAAATAAAGATAATAAAAGCACCTACATCCTAAAGATTATATGAGGAATAAATAAGTCAATCCATTAAAGCACTTAGAGCTGATTTATAAAAGTTAGATATTAGTGCTGTAATGTATAATGCCAGTGGGTAAAACAGCATGCTGACATGGACACCACTGGCCAGCAAGGACAGATTCCCCCAACCCACCGTAATCACTCACAGGTCAGCTGCCCTCTCATGTGGAGGGAAAGGTTCAGCAGTTGTCTTTTCTTCTCTTTTAACATTAAGAATAGCTGGTTCATGGTAGAACTGGGTAAGTGGTCACCTTTAAGTTCCATAGCCAGACACGAGGGGTCTTTCTCCTCTTTAAGATAGAAGCCCCCTTTTTTCCATCACATATGCATGGCTATGTTTATTAACTTCTAGGAGCAGGGCA
>NW_006159822.1:1926831-1975233 GCF_000334495.1 Tupaia belangeri chinensis | reverse complement strand
AGTGTATGTGAGATGCCTAACGTATGATAAGGAATATAGGCCGGCAGCCAGCCAGCTGATGTGTGGTCCGTTACATAAGGTGTTGTCACATCCAAAGGGGATAGCATTCTGTCCTCTCTAGCTGTTCCCTCTCCCATTGGTCCTGTTAAGCTGCCAGTTGGATGACTCTGGTTGACATGTCTCTTTTGTCTCATTTCTTTCCAGTAGCAGCAAGGGACAATTGGTAAGGTTTAGTGTATGTGTGTGTGTTTGTGTGTGTGTGTGTAAAGTTTTGCTATAGGGTGTGTGAGAGAGAAAGGGAGAAATCATTCCCTGGGGGGTGGGGAGGACAGCCATGTTGTAATCCCTTCTCCTCCATTCTCTTGGAAATGCGCACCCATGAGCCAGTGTGTTTTTCCAGCCACTCGGTTCTGGACTCATTATGCTAACTGCTGGTCCCTTTTTTCTTGGAGAGTGGTTTTGTTGTTGTTGTTGCTGGTTTTTTTTTTTTTTTTTTTTTTTTTGCTCGCGCATTCACCAGAAAGAGGGAGAAAGTGAGAAATCACCCCCCAGAGGGGATGGCCACGCCACAATCCCTTCTCCTCCGTTCTCCTCTCAGGATCTTGGGCATGCACCCCGTGTGAGTTTAAGCCACTGGATCTGGGACTCAAACCGTGGTCAGCTACATGGGAGTTCAGCGACATAGCCATTATGCTAACTGCTGGTCCCAGGGTTTGGGCTCATACCACGCAGCCACCCATGTGGGATCCAGCTGCCTTAACTTCCATGTCATTTACTGGCTGGCCTCAATCACTAGGTTTTTAAATAGGTTGTGTGGGCTTGCAGTTCGAGTCAGTTGGTCACACCTTACTGTGAAGCCACTGAACATCAACCTCACTAAGTGGCTCCTTAGCTTGCCTAGAGATCTCATGATAAAACAGGAAGTTGCAGGGCTGTAGGCATGATACCAGTAGTGGAAGAAACTCATCAGCTTCTTGGGACCTATCTCTAAAACCCACACAGTAAGATCTTTTTGATCAAGTCGCAGTGTAACTTAGTCCCTAGGGGATCTCTCAGGTCTTGTTTCTTTTCATCTATTTCAGATTGAAAAATCATTACTGTGGTGACATGGGTCAGACACCAGCACTCTGAGTCCAGTCTGGCCCACACATGTGTTTTGGGTTGGCCCACATAGTTACATGTATTTATTAGTTGCAGCATACCAAAAACTGGGAGGTTTTACATAAAAATCTACATTTCTAACTTTTGTTTTTTAAATGCCAGGTCTAACCACATCAGGTCCTACCTGTTCCCCAGATGGAAATAGCCTGCCTCAGTGGGGTGGTGCCACCTCCTTGAACCCTGTGCTTTGCCATGGTCCCTGCCTGGCCCACTTCCTGTACCTTCCAATACTCGTTTCCTAGCCTTGGAGGCATGGGAGTTCATCAGTCTCCTCTTAGAACCTGGTGTCATTTTCACTATAATGAAAAGCAAATGAAAAGCAAAATGTCTTCTCATTATACTCCCTGACCTAATTTCAACAAGATGCTAAACCCTGAGTCTCGATACTTTGCTATCCGATTTAAGATGAAAAATTCTAAGTCAAACATTCTTTGCGTCACTTACTTCAAAATCACACAGTTGAAAATGATCTTTGCCTGATCATTTTCCTGGGTCAGAGAAGGCTTTTCCCTTTGACCTCTTTTATGGTAGCATTTTATGCTGTTCTTATTAACTACCAGCAATACAGGCTGAACAGCAACCCAAAGGTTGACCCTCTGGCATTGTCCTTAGTCATCTACTTTTGGCTGCCCATAGATCAGAGGTTATGGGCTGTATGTGGGGAAGGGAGCGTAGAGATCTAGAGGGGAAATAAGATACCTGTTTCACTTCCACAGAGCTAAAAAGTGAGTCATGGGGCCACACGATACAAAGGTAACATGCGCGGCAGTATTCGTAAATTACTTTTATTGGGAAGTCATTTGCCTCTCTTTTCAAGCTGCATGGCTAGTGCTCCCCCAAGATTCTGCAGAGCATGTCTTAGCTGGTGAAATCTGCCCCAGCCCAAGTTCTTCCTTCTTGGTACCATTTTTATTGGGAGGATAGAAGGAGAAGTGCATTTCTCTTAGCATTTGTCAGCGAGCTGAGGACAATTTGAGCACGATAACATGAGGCCAGCGTGCAGCAGGCCATGCAAGAATCACGTCATGAAAGCCCAGGGTATAGTTCTTAATCAGTGCACAAAGATTCATTAAACACTTGGGGAGCTTTGGATAAAAAGTCACATGTGAATGTTAGTCATTGATTCCATTGCTACCGTTGTTTCACTCCACCATAGAAATGTTTTATTAACTTGTCCAAATTCCCAGGACTCTGGTTTCACATGAGGTCGTGGACTTCTCAATCGAAAAGTTTTTAGTAGCTTCAGTAGGTCTGAAATTTCAGAGTATTGAGCAAGGTCTGCACTGCGCTAGAACATGATCTAATACGATTGGACTGTCAAAACAAGAAGCACCAGTCTGTGGTTAGAAGGCTTTTAAGAAGGAAATGTGAGAGTCCTGCTGTGAGAACCCCAAAAAGATGATCAAACATGTAGTGGGAAGCCAACTGTTTTTCATTTCTGCCCTGATAGGTAGGACACTCCTTCTGTTTAAACAGAGACACTGAGAGGGAATGAGGTGCGATTTAAACAGAAGCAATAGGTGATATCTTTCTACTGGGAAACTCTAATCGTTGATGTGATTTGTAGGATGAAGCATCAGAAAATACTTGAAATGTTTTGCTAGAGCCCTGAAGGGCAGTTGGGGAGACATCAAAATAAATACAACTCATCCTAGAGTCAGGAGAGTGTCCCATTCTCGGCCCACTAGTTGCGAGATTTGGAGCCAATTACTTTTTTTGTTCCTTACTTTTTTTATCCTTAAAACGGGAATTGAGCATCATAGGATTGTGGAATTAAAAGAAGTGCTGTGTGGAAAACGCATGGAACGCTGCTTGGCGCGTGACGAGTGCCCAGTAAATGATGGCAATTGCTATTAAGGAGGCTAGAAGTGTAACTATATATTCAATACGATTTACAAAAGATCACTATCACAGATAGTTTTATTTCTTGAAGCCCCTCTTGTTTGTCTTCTCTATACCTACAAATATCCCATCCATCCTCCAGTAATTTTTTCTTTCCCAGCCAGTACTCATTTAATGAATGCTGAGTTTAACTCTCAATGAAGGTTGAGGCTGACTCTGGGACTTGGGTGCTGTGATCTGTTCCAGCCTCCTGGAGATCTTGCTTTCCCCTCCTGCCCTCCATTTATGTACTGAAAAGTATAATCTTTGCTTCATATCTGCTGCTGAATAACAGTGTAGTGATTAACAGGATCTGTTTATATAATGTCTTATGTTTGTAATCACTTGTATAAAACACTGATTAATAAAGAATATAATTTATTGATTAATGTGTATAGACTTAGAGGGGGAAAACCCAGTGCTCTCAGTGAGCTCATTTTTTAATGTTAGATCATTCCTACAATTGAAACCTAATTGATTTTTATCAGATTAATTGGAGGTCAGAGTTACACTTAGAGTAGTCACTGCTTTCAAACTGTGTGACCTGGGAGAAGGTTTTCTTCTAGGAACCCTCCTGGGGCATTAGCCCATGCACACTAGCAGAGGACTTTGGTCTATGTACCCACAGCTGGGAGCACAGGCTGTCAAATCCTTCCTTCTGCAGATAATGGACACCATGAAGAAACCACTTTCCTTAGTTCTGGTTGGAATTAGACACCAAATAAGAATTCCTGTTAGTTCAGTTATCTTGTTGAAAACCCAGAATCTTTTCTGGACTTTATAGTAGTCTGGGGGAAACAAAGTACAGTTTGTTTGATATTTTATTTTCCCCATAAAATCTCCAAGGAAAGAAATCTTATTTTCACCTTGGACTTTGAAAAACATGGACAATTAAAAACATTTCATTTTTCATTTGCTCTAATACAGTTCATGATGTCACTAGAATTTCTTGATTAAATGGTCAGCATGAGTGTGCCATTCAGTTAATAAACCATGTTCTATTCATGCTGTGTTGTGCAATATGTCAGCATTTCCCCTTTCCTGTAAATTGTAACTTTTCTGGTGATTAGCATTTAAAGTCTTTTCCTGATTAAGGAATTGTAAGCTGAAATCATCAGGGATTTCCCCTTAGCTGTTTTGAAAGAAATCCGAAGAATTTAATGTGTTGCTTGGAAATTCAGAAATTTGGAATAATTCATGTGAATACAAATGGTGAAATAAAATCAAGAAATGATTGTTTTTCTTAAAAATAAGATAATGATAGAGCTATAGAAGGAATAACAACTTTAGGAATAATAAACTCTTTAAAACATTTAATGGACTTTATTGTCTCTGGTCTGTGCTTTACAGAAGATCTATTGGTTATCATTTAGTAGTTAAGCTGAAGTAGAAACACTAAAATAACATTTCAGGTGCTTGTGAAGTATGTTTTAAGTGTAATTTCTTAAAGTACTTGGACGTTAACAGAATCCTTTTTAATTAATTTATATTGTAGCCACAGATGCAGCTAGAACAAGGACAGCAGGCTTGTGGTGGGGAACATACTGGGCAGAGCAAAAAGCAGGAATTGTTTTAAGCGCATTTGGCCTAGTGTCAGGATGGGGTGTGGTGAGCAGAAGACAGCTTGTCTATGTGATACTGAGTGAGGCCTGTTCGAGAAGTATGGGCAGAAAAGGCCTCTCAGAGGAAGAGACTTTTCAGCTGAACTAGTAGAAAACAACATAGATAGAGCACCAAGAGGGGCCTAACAAGGACAAAGGGAAGAAAGCACATGCAAAGACTGTAGGCTGGGATGAATCTGATATTCAAGAAACAATCAAAAGCAACCTATATAGCTGGAGCATCGGGGAAAGTAGTGAGGGTAAGACTTTAAGGCAAGACAGAATGGTAGCACTGATCAAAGCCAATTATAAGGAGAGAAAAGTAAGAGTCGGGCATATTTACTGTGTTTCAGAATTACATAGATTCTAAAAATGGCACATGAAAAACACCTTCACAAGTAAGAAGGGCCTATATGCCAAATGTGAACCAGCTGTAGGTGCCAAATTTGTATCCGATGACAGATAGGCCTCACTCTTGGTAACTCTTAGGACAAGGACTTTATGACTTGCCATCTATACCTTTTTTGTTGTCACCTTCCTTGTAAACAAAGGAGTTTTCCATCTACCTTCAACTGCAGCATGTGATATGTATGCCCCATAGTCTTCATGGACAAAGTGTGACCCTGTTCATTCAGTGACAAAGAAGGAAAAAACCCAAAGTTTAACTTTCTTTCTCTCAAGGTAAGAGAAATTGACTTTGCAGAACAAAGTGAAAAAAATCAATGGGAGCCAAAAAAAAAAAAAATAGATCTGAGATTTAGTCAACCAGCTGTTAAAAATACAGTTGTCCCTCAGTATCCTTGGAGGGTTGTTTCCAGGACACACACACACACACACACACACACACACACACACTCACAGTCCATGGATGGTGAAAGTTAAGGCTCGAGCTCAAGTGGGTTATATAAAATGGCATAGTATTTCTATATAATGAGGAGTCTTCAAAAAAGTTCATGGAAAATGTGTCTTATGAAAAAATTACATGGACTTCAGATTTTTTGCACCAAAATAATCTCTTACTTTAATTTCATTTTCCTCTATATGATCTTTATATACTTTAACTTGTCTCTTCGATTGCTTAAAATACCAAATACAATGCAAATGCTATGTACATAGTTTGTATAGTTTTACTTGTATTTTTTAAACTTATTATTTTTAAGTCTTTTCTATTTGCTGTTGATTGAATCCTCCATGGATGTGGAACCCAGAGATATGAGGGCTGACTGCAGAAGCAGAAAGCTTCTAATTTTTTGTGCCTTTCTTCAATCAACTAAGACACCCCTGGGCAGCCCTGTGTGAGAAACGTTAGGCTGCATAAGTGCCAGAATAATTATTTAGAGAAATGAAAATTGAAAAAGATGGGCATATATTCTTCAAAGGCCAGTAATCAAATAGGCAGCAAGCATGCAGACATTTGAGTTGGATGGATGTAGAAGATGATTAGCTCAAAAGAATTTAGCAACTAGAAGTGAAGTCTTTAATACCTAAGTGGATATTGAAGCAGCAGGCCAATTTCTCCCTAACATTAAAAGTTTATACCAATTCCATAAGTCAGTAATGTGCTTTTGGGGTTTGCAGTTTTCTTTCAAGGAGACTTGCATTTTTAGACACTTGACCAATAGACTCCCTGAAAATAACCCAGCCCAGGTGGTAGTAGTTTACCAATCACCTTTTGTACATCTCCTGTAAAAAAGGAAAGTGGACTGAAATCCTGACAGTAACTTTTTTTCTCAACAATCAATGCCGTATGTGGACCTGTAGGCTTTCCTTCACTCTATTGAGTTTATTCTTTGTGTGCCATTTCTGAGCACTGTGCCAGCTATTGGAGATACAGCAGTTCAGTAAGATGCTCAATAAGGTCTAGGTAGGGAGAGGGGCCAAGTTGAGAAGTACTGGGATAGCCCAGGTGAAAGTGAGAGCAGGTCATTCCGTGAGGGAGTAGGGCTGGAGGTGGGCTTAGAGACGTAATAGACTCAGAGTGAAGGGTTTAAAGGAAGAAGGTTATTATAATTAGACCCAAGAATCACACGAGCCAAGGCAGACACAGAGGAATAACTATGCAGAACATGTTTCTTTATGATTGACTTTAGATAAGGACAAGGACAACAGGGCGGGGTGGGGGAGAGTAGAGGAGTAGAGAATGTGAGACTTCAAGTAGCCAACTGTATTATCTGAACTTCAGAGTCAAAAGCCCTAGACAGGTCTTGGGCAGTTTCTTTACCGAGAGCTAGTGTTTCCACATCAGCAACTTAAGGAAGCTTCTGTTCGGGTTGCTCTGAGAATGAAATGACACACATTATAGCATAAAGAGGGGATGGACTTTGAGTCAGATAGACCTGCTTCCAAATTGAGCTGTTTGTGTGTGTGTCATTAACTGAGTAATTTTGCATGTCAAAACCTCAGTTTTCTCTTCTTTAAAATGAGAATGATAGTATCTCCCTCATGGTCTTTTGAGGATTCAGTGAGTTAATTTCTAAAAAGTGCTTACTAGTGGAGTGAATTGTGCTTGTTAGGACGAACGCTCAGATACATGGAACTGTTATGACCAACAAGCATGTCTTAGAATAATCATTTTTATTTTATATCATCCCTCCACATTCCTAGCAATCCCTAAAGATGAACCCATCGTGGGAAAAAATAAGACAGTGATTTAAAGCTAGCCATGTTCAAAAGATCCCTTTTCCGTATTTTGTGAATAAATGGCAGCTGCCCATCAGAGATCTTGATTGCGTAGGTAACAGGAATGCAGCGTAGCCACATCGTTATCTAATCCCAGTTTATAGGGGAAAAAAGAAAGAAAGAAAGAACCAGGCTGTTTCACCTTAATGAAACAGGATGAAATTAGGATGTATATACCCTTGTTAATATTATGTACATGTGTGAATCCAGAAAATATTCAGATCTAGAAGCCACACAGGAAAAGATTCCTACCTTGGACTCCTTAAAAGGTTTTTTAACAATTATTCATAACAAAAATATACCCAGAGTAAAGTCAAAAGACAGTCAACTGAGAGGAGGAAATTATAACTCATCTGATAGAGGGTTAATTTTCTTTACAAATCTTACAAACCAGTGGGAAGATAACCAGTTTTCTACAAAAATCAAAGGTCATGAATAGGCAGATCCAGGATGCATAGAAGACTATGAACTGTTTCATATTAGAAAAGAAATTAAAATAAAATAACTATTTTACCTACCTAACTGGTAAAGATGTACACTTTTGATAATATTCAGTGTTGTAAAGTATATAGGGAGATAGGCATTCTCAAAAACTGTGGATTCAAACTACTTGGTTGGCCGTGTGGGATCTGGCTTCCTTAACTATCAGGCCATTTATTTAGGGCTGGCCCTAAATAAATTAACTTTTAAAAAATAAAGAAAATAAAAATGAAGTCAGCCTGTATGTGTCAATATGAAATGATCACCCAAATATATTGGGTCATTGGAAAAGTAATGATGCACTTTTGCATAGAAAACTATGTCATGACTTTTCTAATGACGCGATATATTAGCATATCCCTGGGGTGAAAATAGGCAATGTATTTATAGTATATGTAATGTACATTTCTGTTTATATTTATAGTATGTCTGTACACATACATTGTGCACACATGCATGTGTGTGTATGCATTTAAGGGATTTTTTGATACAGAGACCTAACAGTTGTCGTTTCTGAGGACTGAGATTGTGGGTTTGTAGAAAAGGAAGAGAGGCTTTTACTTCATATTTTATTAACTTCTGCTGAATTTCCTTAAACCACATATATCATATTATTTTATAACTTGCAAAAGAAAATTCAAGTAAAAATGATAGATATGGGCTGGTCCCATAGCACAGAGGTTAAGTGCTACACAAAAGAAGTTGTATCCCACACAACCAACCAGGATTTGAGTCTCAGTCTCTGGCTTGAGAAACATGCCAGACACTCCAGACAGGACAGAGAACTGAAAGAAGGAGGACTGGGACATAATGAGGCCCTGGGGGACAGGGGGTGATTACCTCTTTTTCTTTCTCTTGCATGTACTTGTCCTCTGGTATTAAAAAAAAAAAAATCTAAATAATAAAAAGAAAGAGAAAAAACAAAATTAGGAATTATCGTTTGAAATATTACCAAATGAAAAATATACAATTGAAATATAATCCACTTTGTTTATTTTTTTGAATCATTATAGCGGTCATCTTTTTAGGGATCTTTAAAAATTATTCTGAGTTAGGGACCAGCAGATAGCATAATGTTTATGTTACTGGACTCCCACGTAGTCAACTACAGTTGGAGTCCCGGACCCGGCAGCTTAAAAGTTAGGCGGTGTGTGTGTGTGTGTGTGTGTGTGTGTGTGTGTTCGTGTTCCCAAAACCCTGAGAGGATAATGGAAGAGAAGGGATTGTAGCATGGCCATCCCCCCTGGGGGGTGTGATTTCTTGCTTTCTTACTCTCTGTCTCTCCAGTGAGTGCACATAACCTATAGCAAAAATCTACTTTAAAAAATGATTCTGGGTTAAGAAGTTAATGTTGGGCCAGACTGTGGCATGCTGGTTAGGGTAGCTGGATCCCACATGGCCAACTACACAGTTCAAGTCCCAGATCTGACAGTTTGACAAACACACCTGACGTGTGCACATGGCCCAAATACTGAAAGGTAGAATTGCAGCATGACCATTTCCCATGGAAGGCAAGGGTGACTTCTTACTTTCCCTCCATTTTTCTCTATTTCTCTCTAGTGAGAGCATGCTCCCTCTGACCAAAACACACACACACACACACACACACACACACACACACACACACAGAGACATTATGGCTTTGTCCCAATTAACTATTGTATGCTTCAATTCTTGATCAGATTGAAATAAGAATGTCATATTTTTTTGAGAGTTTTTACTATAGGCACGTGCGCTCACCAGAGAAATAGACAAAAAGAGAGAAATCACCCCCCAGGGGGGGATGGCTAATCTCTTCTCTTCCATTCTCCACTCAGGATTTTGGGCACACACATACATGTGCCTGAAGTGAATTTTAAGCCACTGGGTCTGGTACTTGAACTGCAGTCACCTCTGTGGGAGTCCAGCGATGTAACCATTATGCTATCTGCTGGTCCCAAGAATATTAATTTTTAAAAACCTTTAAATTTGAGCTAAAATCTATGTTTTTAAGGTTGTTTTTCTTTCTTCCATGTGTGAAACAGAAGGAGGAACCCCTGACAGTGTCTTGCCACACTGCAATATCCCTAACCAAGTCTCCCAGCCAGCCAGCTGCTCAGGATCATCCAGACTGTGAACTGGGGTCTTCCCATTTGGCTCCAGTATTACACAGGGGTGTCCTGTAGTTGGCACTACTACAGCTGGGTCTAAAAGTTTACTTTTTGGTAATAGAGCTATAGGTGAATAATGAAAGAGCAGGTACAACACTAAGGTGATTAGGAATATAACACAGGTGTTATGCACAGAATATAAGGAAATAAAAGGTGTTAAAACTAGGATTTCCTTAGGAAAATTATAGGACTTGAACATTTTACCTGAAGGAATCCATTTCTCCAATATAGTATAAATAACCAGAAAAGATATATGTACAATTGTTGTGGGGTTTAAAGACATAACCATATTAGGTAACTAATTATCATAAGGATTATCATGAATAGATTTATAAAGATACTTGACATCTCTAAATTGTTCAGTGTAGATTAATATAGAGTTAATCTAGGTACTCCCTTTCAATCTTCTAGGATTATGTATTAAAGAGCTCCTCCTCAATAAAAGGTTGCCATATTTGAGAAATATCATAATTATGGGTAAGGGATTCCAGCACAAGGAAATACATGTTTTAGGATTGTTTGCTTTCATGAGACTAACATTTGAGGAAATAACACTGGCTGTTTTTCCATTGGTAATCACTTTGAAGAAGTAGACATTATCCAGACTCCTCACTGGCCCTTTTGTACAGATTCTTTTGATAATTTTTGGTGGTCAAAATCATGTTCATAAATAGCATTCAAAACCAGATTGTATGAACCTCCATGATACCTCTATCTTTAGAAGAGATTCCTAATTTATCATGATCATTGTGCAAGGTGAGGTATGGCTAGATATAACTATATTCCCTATTTTTTTTTTTGAGAGGTTTTCGCTATAGGGTGCGTGCGCTCACCAGACAGACAGAGAGAGACATAGAGACAGAAAGCGAGAAATCATCTCCCAGGGGGGATGGTCACGCCACAATCCCCTGGGCACGCACGCACACATGCCCAGCATGAGTTTTAAGCCACCGGGTCCGGGACGCGAACCGCGGTCGACTACGTGGGAGTCCAGCGACATAGCCATTACGCTAACTGCTGGTTCCCTATATTCCCTATTTAAGGATCATGCCTGTCTCATCAGCTTCCAGTGAAAAGAGAATACAGTAGATGTAAATGAAAGAAGCAGGGAGTTTTGACCATGAGCATGACTGAGCCCTGAGATGGGCTAGTTCTATACCAGGCGAGCATGACTGAGCCCTGAGATGGGCTAGTTCTATACCAGGCACCCACATCTCTCAGTACACCTTTTCGTTGGAGCAGATCTGGACTCTGAGCCCTGCTGGTAAGGGAACTTGCTGCCAAGCCAGAGGTGGGTGATGAGTAGTTCTCTCGTGAGAACCCAACTTAGGAATTTTCAAAATGTGGTCTTGGGGATCCTCCACATGATTCACAGACTGGTGCTCAGAATCTCAAGGTCGACTCTAGCTTCTGACATGAATCAGTGGTTGACTGTTTATTAGTGGTGGTTCATCAGAAACTGGACTGGTCTTATGTTTCCACTCTCTGAGTTTTTCTTTTTAGTGGAGAGAGTTATCATTTTTGAACGTTAATAGTCAGGAATAATTTCTGAGGTCATTTAGTCCCAACCCTCTATTGCCGAGGGAACCTGTAGTCACTGCTTCCATGGGACCCAAAGCTGGAACTTTCGGTACCTTGTCTACTCCCCACATCACACCTGTTCTCTCCAACCACCTATAGACCAAAGAAATATGAGTGGCAATGTCCAAACTCATCTGAGACTGAGCTGTGACCACAACAGCCATTTTATTAGCTTAGATCCAGAAAAAACCACCCTTGAGTCACATTAAAGCAACATCAAGGTCAAGTTAGGGCCCATAGATGGTTGAGATCCCCACCAAGTCCAAATTATAATAAGATCTGACCAAACTCAGTTCACAGCCAGTGGGGGTAGGGGGGCGTACCTTTTAATAGGACATGGCAATGAGGTCGTAGTGTCATTAGGATGTTCTTAGAAGTATTTGAAAACCTGATACAGCCTTGCAGTTTCACCCCAGCTGTATTCGGTTTGGAGACAGCAGCCCCCCCTTTGCAGGAGTCCTCAGTGGGGAACTGAACCAGCTGCCTCAGCCCGGCTCCTCCTTCAGAGTTGCCACAAAGCCTTGGGACTACCATGATCTTTGATACCCTGTTTCCTTTTCAGTTACCAAAATTTCCTTTGAACAAATAATGTGCTTTGTTTACACTCAGGGCTAGATGTTAATTTCTAGTTAGAATCCACATCTGCTTTTGGTTACAGACACTTTTGTTGCCAGCTGCTCATGTCCCCCAGCAACACACCTGTCTGGCTTCTTCCGCTATCCCAGGGCAAATGCAGAGAGTCTGGAGGCCTTTTTTATCTCGTGATTCCCTCACAGTATAGAGAGTGGAAATGAGTGACTCTGGGACCAGACTCACTCAGCTGTGTGATGTCAGGGTAAATTATTTCTCTGTGCTTTGTTCTCCTCATCTGTAAAATGGGGGAATCCGTGTTTAATCTGCCTTATAAAGTTGTCATGAGACGCATTGTGAATTGAGCTAATTCATGCTGAATGTTCACTTAGCTTGGAGCCAACTTAGTTCACATGATCTGTACTCAGTAAAATGATGGAAGACAGTGGTTGTGGTGGTGGTGATATTAATTGTATGAATGGTTATTTCTGTTTTTGTTACTGTCACTTCTCTCCAGGCCCCTCCAGAAGAACCACCATGACCTAGTACCCTTGGGCACTGAGGTTGGGAGTGGGAAGGGCCAAAGGTGGGATGGTTACCTAGAAATGGGAGGCAATGGAAGCTTTAGGTATTCAGGCTTCCTGAGGGATGGACACAAAGCTGCTCTCCTGTCTCCTGCTAGAGGAAAATGACTAACTTTTGGACAAACCATGAAGAAGTGTGGAAGTCCACCCCAGTGCCCTTTCGACAGTCTCCAACCTCAGGGAAGAAGGCTGGTCTCAAAGAATGCTGACCTACAGTGAAGGTTGGAAGAATTCAGGGACAACTGTTAAGCTGTCACTTGGAGGACTCTAAAGTTAATTCCATATCTAATGACATCCTTTCTTAAGCCTTGACTATCTACTAAGTGCTACAGAAAATAGAATTTAGATTGCAAGAGAAAGAGGCAGTTGACCTGGGGAACATGGGCCTTGGTTTTGGGTAAGCAGCTGGTTCCTGACACTGCCTGTGGCGAGCCTGTGCCCGAGCACTCACCTCTCTCTAGGCTTTAGCTGTGCAGTGCAGGGTTGGACCAGATGACCACAGCTCCTGTCAGTCTTCATGTAGTGCTGAGTCCCCTAAAAGAGAAACCCAGACCTTGCTTCCTTTCTTCATTAGGTTTTTGTGTTTGTGTACATACGCTGTGAAAAGGGTGGCAGAATGTCATCTATGAAGGAAGAAAGGTCTCTCATAATTTGAATAAGTCATTAGGCTTCTATGACTGTTTCTTCACCTATAAAGCAGCTATCAGTACCCAGGGCCCTCCCTCAGAGGGTGCTTGTGAACACTAGATAATAAAGAGATTGTAAAACGCTGTGTAAATGTCAAGTGCTGGCTAATGGGGAAGAGCCGCCTCAAACAGGTTAGGAAAGACCAGCCTGGGAAATAAAAACTAGACATTTTCTTCTCCCCTGAAATTTAAAAACTTACCTACTTTTTAAAATTTCTTAACAGAAAATAACTGAATTCTTCATGTGTATTTTTCTATTAATGTTTTAGAATAGAGTTGGGGGGGAGGCAGCTTTCAAAATCGTATACTATATGGTTAGAAGGTACTTCAACTGCTTCAGAACCCAACTATCCTTGCAAGGATTTTAAGACAAGCTTACTTTATGTTCAGTTCCAGTCAACAGTTAAGTCTCATGGTCCACTTCTTGCCATCACAAATGTATTTGCGAGGATAGCATTTGGAGACTTTAGAGAGCACTGGAAAATATCTGCTCTCTAGAGTGCTTCTTAGAAGCTTCAGTCTACTGTGGCTTTTGCAAGGACAAATAGCAGTTCTGTATTTCTATTACGTGGCACCTTTTTCTACAGAGATCAGAGCAGCTTTGTGGACTTAATCTATTTAATTCTCTTTGTTAGTAACTGCTATCCTCCTCACTCCGTTGATACAGGACTCATAGCCAAATAGGAAAACTGACTTTCCAAGGACACGTACAAACAAATCAATATCAGGAATAGAAGCTGGATTCTAAATTTTATTTATTTTCCTCTTCCCATTGAATTAAATTGTTCTAAGTCAAACCAAATTGAAAATTGACCCCAGTTCATAGGTTCTTCGACAATTGGTGGAGCTGTCGAGTCTTCCTGTTTACTATTAGATAGTCTAGAGATTTTGTCCTTAGGGACAATAGGCTGTGTTAATAGTATTGCATAGGAAATGGAGTCAAATATACCTGGGTTGGGCTAGCTCTGTGAACTTCAGTTTGCAATAAAGTATGAATAATAGTCCTTGCCTCAGAGCTGTATATCAATTAAGTGGGGCAGTGTGGATAAAATGCTTAGCACAGAGGCTGACCCATGGTAAGCCTTCAGTAAATAAAAGTTCTCATATTACAAAACAAACAGGTTCTTACCTTAGTTCTTTGCTTGTTAAGACTTTCACTCTATGTTTAAGCTCAAGTCAAACAAATGCAGATATATTATATAGGTTTTCTTTTTGAAAGAATGCTTTGAGCCCAGCCGCAGCAACATGCAGTGAATGTTGCTACCCAACAGGCTGAGGCCACACTGGAGGCCTGGGTTTAATTCCCGGCCACTGGAAAAGCTGAGTGCAGCTGCCTGTAGTCCCAGCTATTCTAGAGGCTGAGGCAGAAGGATCACAACACAACTAGACCCTGCCTAAACCAAGCCACCCCACCCCCCCACACACACACACACCTCAGTTCTTCCTATGTTGTTATAACAAGCCTGTTCTTTTTCCCTTTCCTCTTCATTGTTCCATTTTGGTTATGACAAGCTTCACTCAGGGAGGAGAGTTCCTGCACTTTAGCTTGGATTTCTGTCAAAACAAGATTACCTCTTTGGTTGACCCTGACAGAAGTTATTTAGTCTTGTGAACCAACTGTTGATTTCAAAAGTCTTCGGGTTCTCATGAATGTGGTAAGCTACCATGCAATATGCTTGGAAATAGTCCAGTTTGAGTTGTTGGGGTGGGTGCGGGGGGTGGAGAGATGGATAAGATGACCTAGTCAATTTTGGAGTTTGGAAGAAACAAAGTTGTCAGTTGTGAACCCAATACCACAGATATGTATTGCCACCAGTGGCCTTTGTTCCCACATGGGAATAGAAAATAAAGTGCCCTGGGCGCTACCACAGACCTCAGAATCTTCAAAAATGGACCTGAGAGTCTAGATTTACTTCTGATACTTCTAATATAGTTTTTTTAAAGAATTATTTAACTTTATTTATCTATTTATTTATTTATTGAAATTTGACCAGAGAGAGAAAGTGAGAAAGCAAGCTGCCAGGTCTGGGACTTGACAGTCAACCGCAGTCAACCATGTGGGAGTCTAGCGCCCTTAACCACCACACCGCCTGCCAGTCCCAGATACTTCTAATATAGTTTTATTTGTGGTCTTGATACCCTGTCCAATTTGGGAACCACTGCTTAAGGCCATTTTCCAAATGTGGAAAATAAAGCCTAAGAGGAGAGACCTGCAAGGTCATTCACATGGCTGGTTAACATTGGCAAAGGTCTCCTAGAACTCAAAACACCCCACCAGTCAGTAATGGGTTTTTTCCACTAGTCCCCTGAGCCCCTGAGCCCCTGGGTCCCCTGTTAACTCAGAAGAAATGGATAAAGCTGTCTGTGCCTGTATGTTCTCATTTGTGTTATAGAGATAATAACTCCTGACCTTAAAGGACCATTGTGAGGTTAAATTAGTTAACGATGTTCAGTTCACTTTGTCCTTTACTCAAAGTCTGTTCTTTAGACAACTAAAGGGTGCTAAATTAAGCCATTTTGCAGAGAGGTCTGAGTCATCTAGTGGCAGCTGTCTGTGCCTCACTGGAGGTGCTTTGATCATTGTCATCTAAATGCATCTACTAAGTACTGTCTGTAGCACAGGCTCAGGCTGTGCTAACTGAGTTACCCAGATAACAGTGCTGGGGCAAAGGGACCTAAAGGTTATTCACACAAAACAACACTGATAGACCATAGAAGGCAAGGGATCCTTGTATGTCAAATTCAGAGAACCTGGTCTTCTACCCTAGAAGGAAATTTGGGATATCCAGTCTGCTCCTTGGCTTAGAAAAATGAAATGCTTTATCTCAGGTTACGTAGCTAGTTGAGAGCAGGTTACAGGGCCAGGACCAGACAGAGTTCCCACATCTGCATACTGGAGCAGAATTGTTTTCTCAAGGGTCAGAATTAAGAATATCCATTATATTTAATCAGGAAAGACTTTAGTTGGCAGTTGACATTGCAAGACCATCTTGAGATGAGTGATGAGTCCTTTAGCAAGGCTCAGGAGTTGGCGTACATGGTGGTGGGCTTAGGGTGTTTGAGATGAATTGGGCCAGAAAAATATCATGAAGGATCTTTTTTTATTATTAAAAAAAGGAATTGTTTAATTAATTAATTAATTAATTATTTTTCACATGAGTTTTGCCAGAGAAAGACAGAAAGAGAGAGAGGAGAGTGAGAAAGCAAGCCACCAGGTCCGGGACTCAAACCATGGTCAAGCATGGGGGAAGTCCAGCGCCTCAACCACCATGCCACCTGCTGGCCCACATGAAGGATCTTGAAGCAACCTGGAAAGAAGTCTTGAAAGTGTGGATAGGACCTTGTACATCTTAAACACAGACAAAAGTCATCATAGGACTCTGAGAAGTAGGCCAGCCGTTCAGTTATTGCCAATGAAAGGCTGTGATGGGGCATAATGAAGTGATTGGATGATGAGAACCAGTTCTAGAGGGTTAAGAAAAGTTACTGCCACCAATTTTTAAAGTTTATTCATTTGTTATTTCTTCCATGAATGGAAATTAGAAAGACAGAGAGGGGTCAGCAGGTAGCATGGTGGTTAAGATGACTGGAGCCCACATGACTGACTAAGCTGTTTAAGTCCCAGACCTGGCACCTTGAAAAACACGTCTAGTGCATGTGTGTACATGTCCAAAATCCCAAGAGGAAAATGGAGAATAAGGGATTGTGGCATGGCTAGGTCCCCTGGAGGATGATTTCTCACTTTCCCTCTCTCTCTGTATATATCTCCTATGAGTGCACATGCTCTATGGCAAAATGAAAAGAAAAAAAAAAAAAAAGGAAGACAGAGTGACCCCCCATCAGGATCTTGTTGCTGTGATCTACCCCCAGCCTCAGCTAGCCCTGAACCATGAGCACATGTGTGCTTGCCATACCTAAAGAGGTCTTTGGATGTGAACCCAGAACCCTCCCCTGTGGTCAGTCTCACAGGACATTATGTTTTACTTCTGCGCCATCATTCAGCCCTGACTGCCATTTAACATAGCTGTTATATGCCAAGCACCATGTTTAGCATTTTACATAAAATGTCTTTGTCCTCAGTCCTATTAGACAGATGTTTCCCTCTAGACAGGAGTTTCTCCTTTGCAGATGACAAAACACACTTAGAGAGATTGGGTAACCGTAAAAACATAGAAGTACCAAGGGAGGCAGTATTTAAGTCCATGTTGGCTTTCTAAGTGTTTCCGCAATACCCTGAGGCTAAGCATATTGGGAGTAAAGTTTTGAAGAGCCAGCCAGGAGGTAATAGGTAATTAAAATTTTCCATCTATATCTAAACACAAAGGAACAAAAAGTGTGTATGTGTGTGTGTGTGGGGGGGGAGTAATTTCACAGAGTGAGGGGGAACAAAAAACATGAGCTCCAAAGGTGATCTGAATTATGCTCCAAAAAAAGGCAGGTGGAAAATGACCAGAGGTTGTTTATTTTGCATGTCATTGACATGGCGCTATTAACCAATGAAATAGAGGAGAGGAAGGATCACAGAAGAAAGAAAAGCATATGTCATTTATAATAAGTCATTGTTGGTTTATAATATCTAAGATTGAGAACTAGCCATTGCTCAACCAAAGGGGAAAGTTCGAAGTGGATTGGTAGGTTGGTATGTCATCGAAACAGATGATATAATGGCATCGAGTGAGATAGAGTCTCAGAAAACATCACTTATGGACCTGTGTGTCTATCACATTGTACTAAGACATGATAGCAAACAAATAGATAAGAACTGGGGAAATTACAAACTAGGAAAGGTCATATGTTGTCATCCAGCACGTTGTAATGGAGGGAGAAGGATAGGGCAAGCTAAGTCGGGCAGGACTCCACCACAAGTTGGAATGGATCAGTGATTTGGTTTTGCAAAAGAAAGGAAAGACTAAGCATTGAAGAAGAAGCCAAAAGCAAACACACCCAGTATCCTGGAACCCAGGGAAGGTGGAAAGGAAAGGAGGAGACTTGTTGAACATTTTATTATGTGCTGAGCCCATTACATAATCAATTAAATAAATTAAATTAAATGAGACACTCAGTTAAATATTCAGTCCTTAAAACAGTCTTCTCATTTTACTCTTGTCCCATATTACAAGCAGGGAAACTTTGGCTTGGGGAGGTGGCCACTTGTCTGAGGCCAGCCAGTTAAGGGAAGCAAGATTCACCCAGATCTGACTCTGAACCCTTTAACTCCTGCCACTCTGCCTTAGCCAGAAGTTGTAGGAGGAGGAAGAAGACAGGTTACATGCAGCGTTGGAAGCTATAAGAAGATGATGATCAGAGTGGATTCAGAGACGTGATGATACTGGGGCTTTAATGAGAGAAACTGCTGCAGGGTGAAAATGGGACAGTTGGTCGCCGAAAATTCACATGGTTGGCTTCACAGCTTCATTTATCCTGAGTCGCATTTGATGGCCCGGTACTTGGAAGATGAAATATTAACTGTATTTAACTCTACTTTTGGGGAAACACAAATTCCTCATTTGAAACTTCTTCGTAAGTCACGTTTTAGTCTGTGTAGGAATAAGGTCAGCATCCAGATTGATACCTCCTCACAGTTCCAAAAAAATGCTAGCTCCAAAGGGTGGTGTTTCCTGTTTTGAAACTGATGGTCCTGTAGGCAGCATAGGCATTTACAAGAGCAATTCACCTGAGAACTGTGGGAATCCTCTCTCCCAACTAACACTGTGGTGTGTTTAGTCATGTCCCCATGTCCAGTCTTCCTGCCCTTTTCAGTAGCATGGGCTACATATTGTCTGTGAAATTACAGGTTTGCATGAATTGCAACTAATTGGTAAAGATCTTTGAAAAAATAATTATAATTTAGGGATGCGGGGTTAGCCTATATGAAGTTTCTGTAATCTTGAGGTATGAAAAGGAGATTGGGCCAACTTTTGGCCCTCTAAATCAGTAGTTGTCCAGCACAGTAAGAACCTGTTTCCTCTCACTGGGAAACCATGTCCTAACCTCTGATTTAATTTATATTCTTGTTGCTGACTTGCAGCCCTACTCGCCCTCCAAGTATGTGACAGGTCTGAACGTAATTCTTCTTTGTAGTCCATTGACTCTTGTAAAATAATGCTGTGATTATGAGGTTTCCTGAATGTACTTTTCAAAATGTTGGTAATAGCTACATTACAACTACCTGCTATATACTTGGGTAAGCATCTGTATTGCCCAATTTACTTAATACTGGTCATAGTGAAACATGTTTTCATCACTCGACATCCAAATTTTATTTGCTAGGTTACTAATGGCCATTTATTTCTGTAACATAAATTAGGATGTTGTGCAAGTTTGGCTTGGTTGACTCTTGAAGGCAACAGGTTTGCTCTGAGCTCAGTATGAGGAATCATTTGAGTTGACTAAATATTCATGAGAACTTCTGTTTGTTTTTAGGATCAAACGATTCCTCTCAGGGTAAGGTTTTTATAATTACTGTAAGGATAAAGGGCTTCAAACTGGATTGGATTTTGAAACCATGGAGTCCCTCCTCTGTTCTCATCCCTTTACTTTTTAGGTGAGAGAAAGAACAAGGTCAAGAATGAGGGCCTAGAAATGCGACCTCCCAGGTCATGGAGCTGATGAGTGGCAGAGCTAGGAACTTTCAGTCATTCTGGTGCTCTTTCCACCAAAGTATTGTTTTTGTTTTTTTTTCTGATTGGCCAACAGTTGACCTGAAGGCGCTGTTTCTCTTCCGTACCCGGTGGTTTTAAAAAAGGAAAAAACTGCATTTTATATAAAAGCTCTAGAGAATATTTCTCATACATTTGGATCAATGGAACACAATAGTTTCTTCCTGCAGTATTTCCCAAAGTCCCCTCAGCTTGAATTTTCTTCTCATTTCTCTTTGAAAAGTTGGATTCCTTTTGCTCTAAGAGTAACAAGTCTTATTTGTTCTGATAGCAGTGTGCAAATATCTGTAACATCAACGTTCCCAGGCAGAGTGAAAAACCAACGCTCCTTTTCTGAATTTCATTAGCAGTGGTAGCAAACATTTCACCATAACCTCAAGGCAATAGAGAAGAAAAGAGAAATCGAGTTAGTGATTATATAGTGAACATTGTATAAGATGAAAGCCCAGTAAATAAAATCTTGAGTGTTGTAAACTCTACTTTTTTCTTTTTTTTTGAGAGGTTTTCGCTATAGGGCGCTTGCGCTCGCCAGACAGACAGAGAGAGACATAGAGACAGAAAGCGAGAAATCACACCCCAGAGGGGATGGTCACGCCGCAATCCCTTCTCCTCCATTCTCCTCTTGGGATCTTGGGCATGCACGCACACGCGCCCAGCGTGAGTTTTAAGCCACCGGGTCCGGTACGCGAACCGCGGTCGACTACGTGGGAGTCCAGCGACATAGCCATTACGCTAACTGCTGGTTCCCTAAACTCTACTTTTGAATCTGTCCACAGGCTATTATTTACCTTTTCAAAATGCATCACCTGTTGTCGATAGTGGGATTTTAAGTGAAATTTATTACAGGAGTAATAAACACTATAGGTATGATAAAAATTAGTTGTTTATGGGTACAGATGTTTTCATAAGGACTGAATCAAGGCCGTCATAGTGCTTCACATACTGAACTCAGACCAAAAGTTTGTAAAAGATTCCCCGAAAACCTAATTATGACTCTAGTCCTAGATTTACAGTTGGCATGAAGGGCAAGGATGAGCGAACAGGCTGTCAGAGTGCCAGGTACATCTTTACAAGATACGACTTACCCTGAGAAATCTTGTCAAAAATGTTCTGTTGGTGATTCACATGCAAAGAGGATACATTTTATAAAGCACTCTGACAAAGCCTAGCTTCTATAGGAGGCTCAGTAGTGACTGGTGTCATTCTATGTCTCCTCCAACCCCAAAGCGTCTCCCCAGCTTTGGGCAGATGCCCCCGGCCTCTGGCCTCTGGTCTGATCTGAGCTCCTCACACTGCTTCGACTGGCCTTTCTACTTGAAATCCACTGCTGAAGCTTACAGGGCTTGTCCCATGTATTTTAATGATACTTTCTGTCTCAACGCTAGTGAGTCCTTGAATTCAGGGATTCTGATTCATTTATCTTGGTATACACAGGACCTCCCAAGCCTGATAGGCACTCAGCTCATGGCAGTAGGTGTGGGAGGAAGGGGAAGTAGGCAGGCACTCTTCTACTGTAGCTTACGTGGTAGGAGGCATGCGAATAATAATAGTCCTGGACCTGGAGGCTTGCTTTCTTGCTTTCTCTCTCTCACTCTCATTCTCGCTCTCGCTCTGTCCCTCTCTGGTCAAATTAAAATAAATAAGTAAATAAAGTTAAATAAAAATAATTCTTTGAAAAAATAAAAAGTCCTAGATAAAGATCCAGTCAAATGAAGAAGCCAGCCTTTCAGATGGCCATTATTGCTGAGCATATTGTAATGGGTATTAGAGGGTATGTGTACATGTAATCAGAGTTACTGCTCTTTTTTTTTTTTTTTTAAGTTCTTTGCCATAGGGCACATGCACTCACCAGAGAGGAGAGAGACAGAAAGAGACCGTGAGAGGAAAAGTGAAAAATCACCCCCAAAGGGAGATGGCCATGCTGCAATCATTCCTTCTCTTCCATTCTCTTCCTGGGATTTTGGCATGCACACACATGCACCCTGCCCGGTTTTCAAGCCACTGGGTCAAAGACTCAAACTGTGGTCAGCCTTGTGCCTTAACCATTATGCCACCTGCTAGCCCCCAGAGTTGCTGCTCTTAAACTCTCTGCTGAGAATGACCTAGTGACAACTTCTCCTCTCACACTTTTTTTGAAGTCTTTTTAAAGTCCTTTTGTTCCACTGTGATGTTCAAATTATTATGTCTTTTTTCTTTTCCCCTAGGTTTTTGCCATAGGGCGTGTGTACTTGCTAGAAAGAGACAGAGATAGAGAGATGGGAAGTGAGATATCACCCATCAAGGGGGAAGACCACGCCACAATCCCTTCTCCTCCATTTTCCTCTCCGAATTTTAGGCATGCATGCATACATCTCACATTTTTGCCTTTGCTCATCTTCTTCAAGATTCTTCCCTATATCACTGTCCCTCCTGCAGTCATTTTCTTTTCTTTTTTTCTTTTTTAGTTTTTGCTATAGGACTTGTGTGCTCACCAGTGAGTGAGAGAGAGAAAGATGGAAATGAGAAATCAGCCCCCAGAAAGGATGGTCACACCACAATCCCTTCTGCTGCATTCTCCTCTTGGGGTTTTTGGCACAGACACACACACACACACACACACACAGTATTTTTTTCAGGCCGCTGGGTCTGGGACTTAACACGCAGTTGGCCATATGGGATCCAGAGCTTTAACCTCCATACCACCTGCTGACCCCCTTCCGTAGTCATTTTAAGCAGCCTCCCCATCAGATGCCATGGCCCCTAAACTCCCCTGTCTCCTGGTGCTCAGTGCACTGTGCTGCCGTCATGGGCTTCCTCGTGTATTTCAGCCCCTCTGTGCCTAGGAAATCGTAGGTGGTCCATAGACATTTGCTAAATGAAAGTTGCATGAGTCATTTGGGTCCCTAAATGAGGAAGAGAAAATAAATTTTCTGTAGATTTTACTCCTGATCCTAGGAAACCATAAGCCTCCGACGTCTTTTAATACATCAAGTTTGACCATATTTAGGACTACAAGTTTCAGTTATCCAACCACTGTGAGAATGCTACCAGACCGTCATTGTGAAACTAGGTTAAAATTTGTAAGCTAATGCTCTTTAGCATTTCCTGACATAATTAATTACCTTTAATTGCCATCTTTGTATTAGTTCTTAAAAAATCAAGTAACTGAAATAGTTCTGAAAAGAGAAACAAGTCTTAATTTTAGTATTCCTTTCTCATCTATCAATCAGTTTGTTGTAAGCTGAAGCATATTTGACTATATTTCTTTCTTTTTACTTACTTACGCTTTTTGATGATCTCCTGATATGCATAGGACATGTTTTGGAATGAAACAGTTACAGCTTTTTTTTTTTAAATCATTAGCTATTTTACTATTTAATTTTAAATAAAGAACAGAGCAATACAATGAGATATAAGAGGGCTCTGTGTGTCGTGGAGTGACCTGGTCTATATTTTTGGTAATAAAAGTGAAGTTCTCTTTAAATAATTGCTCACTTGTTTGGAGCCAACTTTGTTCAGTTGAGTAGCCTTCCGTCTATACGAAGAGCCTGATAAACTCATCTCTTTCACAAATTTTATCCAGCAATTAAAATTGTCCTTCTCTTAGCTTTTTTCCTGTTGTTCCTAATTATGACCCCTATAATTAGCCTGCTAATTACATCCCCTGCATGACTTTTCTACCTGCGATGTTCAGCCTTCATTTATTTTCCGTGCCCTTCTTCTTTTATTTGTTTTTGAGTTCTGTATTTACCTGTCCCCACTGGGCTCTGGGTGAGGGCCTCAGAATGGGAGAGAGACTTCCCCAATCGCTTTAACCAATCACCTCCAATTTTTTTTTCTTTAGTCTTAAGAGAATTTTTAGTTTCGGAAGGGATTTTTTTTAGTTTCAGCGGAGCTGAAGAACATAGCCTTGTTTACCTGCTATGCAGGGGTGCGAGCCCAGTACTTGATGTTGGCTCACCGCTGCCGTGACCAGGTCCACGCTCTGGGCTGCAGATTGTGGCTACCCCGGCAGCAGCGTCTTCAGCATGGGTTTAGAAAGGGCATTATTTGAGGTCTATTAATTTTCTGTAGAGTCCACAAAGCTAGTTCTTAGAGCTTTTTTCTTTTCTCTCTTTCTCTTTCTTGCTTCTGTCCCTACTTACCCATCTGTTCTCTCTCTCACCTACTCCAGGGCCAGTGACCACAGGTAGACTGTACTTTGTAGTGCAAGGACTTGGACCCCCACAGGCTTTGAAAAAGAAAAGCGAGATCACCCAGTCACTCTGCTGTGCCCTTTCAGACAGTTTCCTGAGTTCTTAGGTTTTCGTTGGTGCCTTTATCCATTTATTAAGTTTTTTTCTCTAATGAGGGCAAAACTTTGATCTCATCTTCACAGTATTCTAGTGAAGTAGAGGAGAAGAAAAAGTGACAGCCTGCCAAGTCTAACACCTGTCTCCCAGTTTATGGTCAAGTCATGTGGTACCCAGGTTAAACCCCCTGCCTGCACGAAGCAGGAGGACCCTGGCTCTGTGCAGCACCCCCTTGCTCTGCACAAGAGCTAGGAAGAGGACACCAACCTGAAGCTACCAGGACCCTTCTGATTGGATTCCATGGGCTGACTTGAGTCTCTCCTGTGGGCCACACACTGAGGATCTAGAAATGAAGACAATTGTCCCTGCCTTTGAGGAGCTTCTAGATTAATGGGTGAAACCATTGCATAAATGGGTGTGTCAAATACCCCAGGGGACCCCATGGGTAGGAAGTCTTCCCTGAAGGCAGTGGCCTTGGTCAAATGCTCCCCTGAGCTGCTGCTTCATTCTCTGAATCTGCGTGGCACAGTCAAGGCTCATAGACACGAAGCCACCCTCAGTTCCACTTCTCCCTTCCTGTCACGCATGCTGCTCATTGTCACCTATCCTGGAATAGGTAAGCTTTCAGTGAGAGAGAAAATCTGTCCCTCTTGACATCTTTGGGTGTGGGTAAGAAGAAGAGTAAATGTTCCATGCTCAGCATATCGTCAATATCATGAAGGAGGAAGTTTTCAAAGTGCAATTTCTTCATGTTTACAAAACGAACAAGTGACTCAGATCTACTGTACACATTCACAAGAGCCGTGTCCTAGGCTGATCCCGATTTTGAAGTCATGTGTCTTCCTTTGCATGTGGGCAAGATTTTAAAGAGGTAAAAAGTGGAGGAGGAGGAGGGGATGGGAAAGAGAAAGGAAGGCTTAGAGACAGCACTGGGTTCTAGGGCATTTAATCAGTGGGTGCCTTCCCTGGGGCTCCAAGGCATTAAACATTCCTTCAGTCTTTAGCGCCTTCCTCCCTCCTGGCCCCTCTCCTTCCCCCTCCCTCCTTCCCTTTCTCTCTCACTTTCATTTTATTTCTTCCTTCCAGTGGGCAGGATTTTTTTTTTTTTTTTTTTTTCTGGGGGGTATATGTTTTCTGTTAGGTTAACTTAAGACAAGACCCTGAAAACTACAAACAGATGTCAGTGCTGGCCAGTGTCTGTGGATTCATTCCTCTGGAAGTTCGGGCAGCCCTGCCCTGATTGGCTCTGACCACTTTGCCAAGCCGTGGGGCTGAGCAGCATTTTGGGTGGCTTCACTGACATCGTTGTTGACAGGATTGTTAAGCCTCACTAGATTTAGACTCTCAGGCTTTGACCTTTTTTAATTCCTTCCATATTGAATATACTTAGGGGATTGTTCTTCTAACAACTTCTAAAACAGGAGTGCATTCTGCCAAATTGCAAAGAAGATTTTGTAAATAAATGAAAATAAATCTTGAGACTCGATCAAATACACGTACGAAGGAAAAATAAGCTGGGGGGTATGTTTTCTGTTAGGTTAACTTAAGACAAGACCCTGAAAACTACAAACAGATGTCAGTGCTGGCCAGTGTCTGTGGATTCATTCCTCTGGAAGTTCGGGCAGCCCTGCCCTGATTGGCTCTGACCACTTTGCCAAGCCGTGGGGCTGAGCAGCATTTTGGGTGGCTTCACTGACATCGTTGTTGACAGGATTGTTAAGCCTCACTAGATTTAGACTCTCAGGCTTTGACCTTTTTTAATTCCTTCCATATTGAATATACTTAGGGGATTGTTCTTCTAACAACTTCTAAAACAGGAGTGCATTCTGCCAAATTGCAAAGAAGATTTTGTAAATAAATGAAAATAAATCTTGAGACTCGATCAAATACACGTACGAAGGAAAAATAAGCATATTGGGTCAATACCAAGGTTCTATAGCACTTTGTAGTTACCGTGCTGAGTAAATCTTGCCAAGTAATGTATTTCATTGAATTTGGGGTCAGTAGGAAGGAAGCCCCAATTGGTAGTATCTCAGGACAGCCCCAAGCACTTACTGGGAACCACCCCTTCTGCCACCACTTCACTCACTCAGTGACACCCAGGGACCTCCTCCTTCACTGCATTTTATCCCCAAATAGACATCTTCAGTGGTTCTTTACCTTTTATCCTTTGAGGATTAAAATTTATCATTTGCTTAAGGAGCTTTACCAAACAAATTATGGTATTAGGGCTAGCTTTATTCTGTTCTTTAAAAGTCTTACCTTCTATACGGGTATTTTGTTATTGTTTGGTCTAGAGCTCCAATATTAGGAGAGTCAGAAATGAAGATATTAAGTTGAAATATTACCTTATTGGGGATCAGTACAGCTGGTGTTAGGATGATACATCTAGAAAATAGCAGGAATTGAAATGGTGTCATAGCCCTGTCTTACCCAAAATTGAAACATTACAGTTTTAGAGTTGAGCAATTTTAAATCTTAAAGTTCCTTTTTTAAAATATTATGGTCTCTGGACTATATTTTATCATTTGTTTCAGTTTGACAAATTGAATAAACAAATCCATCTCTCCCATTGTCATCAATCCCACTTACCTCATAAATATTACTTGGTCTCATAAAGAATATCAGATATAAAATCTTTGAGTAAATCATTACTTCCCAAAAGTCTCAGAAATTTTCCTAGGTCCCTTTACTCCTGTTTACACATATAATTCCCATGTCACCTGAACATTGTAGACTAAAAAATTTCATCATATTTTCTTTTGATCTCTTTTTTATGTACTAGTTTGTTTTTTAGAGAGATTTTTGCTATAGGGCATGTGCACTCACCAGAGAGACAGACAGAAAGTGAGAAATCGCCCCCTTGGGGGGGATGGCCATGTCCAAATCCCTTCTCTTCCATTCTCTTCTCAGCCTTTTGGGCACACAAGCACACACATCTGGTATGAGCTTCAAGCCTCTAGTTCCAGGACTCAAACCACCATCTGCCATGTGGGTGTCCAGTGTCATAACCATTACGCCAAATGGTGCTCCCTAGTTTTTAAGATTAATCATACTATGTATATGTATTATATATGTATGTATTTTAAGTTTATTACTTTTAATTTTTAATTTTACTATTTTTAATTTTACTTTTTTCACCTTATGTTATAATAGAAGCATTTTCTCATGTTAATGATGATTTTGATAACTCTCAGATGTTATGAGTGGTGATCCCATAGCTCACTTAAATTTTCAGTCTAGGGCCAGACGGTCGCTTGGCAGTTGAAGTGGAAGGATGCTACATGGCCAACTGTGTGGTTTAAGCCCTGGATCGGCAACTTGAAAAATATGCCAGATGTGTGTGCAGACATGCCCAAAATTCCAAAAGGAGAGATGAAGGAGAAGGGATTGCGGCAAAACCATGTCCCAATAGGGATGCGTTCTCACTTTCCCAACCCCCTCTCTCTCTGGCAAGTCCCCACACTGTCTTGCAAATTGGAAAAAAATATATATATAACTCAGTCTGTTCGATGTCACAATTTCCCCAGTGTTTCTCTGTTAAAAAACCTGCTACACTTGAGTATCATGTGGACGCCCTGCACTCCCTTGGTAAACTCAATGATGCACGTTTTGATGACAAATTATTACTGGACTTTGCTGTGAAAAGAAATGGCTTGAGACTAGGGAGTAGGCTTACTAAGAGTCTGAAGACATAACGTGTAGTAGTGTATTTCTTGGCATAAGACCTATATCATCTTGCGTTTTGGTCATTTACTCTTTGCACAAAAGTGGAACAGAGTATGGTGGTATGGTGTGAAAATGTAATATGGCTCTCTTTCTGGAAAATTAGTAATTCAATCAAGGACCACATGGTCTAATTCTAAAATATTTGCTTTCAAAACATTGTTTTCATCTGCCTATTTTGGTTAATTTATGTAGGACAATTTTGAACACATTTCTAAGCAACTATTTATTTATTGAACATTTGTTAAGTTCCTGAGCTTTGCCTGGCTCACTGAGAATGTGAAGCTGGATGAGACAGACTTCCTTTCCTTAAGGAATCCACAGTCTGGTAGGAGAGATAGAGGAGTAAACAAATGGTTACAAATGTACAAAGGTGCTTTGGCAGAGGCTAAGAGAGGAATCATCCCTGCTTTGGAACCTCACAGGGCAATTACTTGGATCCCATCTTTAAGTGTGGTCAGAGGTTGCTAGGTGAATGGATATTAGAGGCACAGAGTAAGTAGCATGGCTACTGACCTGGGCAAACTAATCGGTTTGGGATAGAATGGAATGGTTAGTGGAATGGGACTGAGGTTAGTAACAGCAGGAGACAAGGATCCTCTGATCCAGTTAATGAAGAGACTTCGTGGTTTTGGAAAGATAATGAGCTAGAATAAGAAGAATAGACTGGGGAGACTGAGGCAGAGAGATTAATTAAAAAAAAAATTTTGCAATCTAAATAGGAAATGCTGGGGGCTTGAACTAGGATAGCAGCCGTGAGAATGAAAAGGAAAAGATAAGGCGAAGATAGCTCAAAGATAATGAATGGACAAGGTGTAGGAGCAAGTTACATATACTCTCTCTTGGTTTTTGGTAATTTGCTTTAACACTCTTGGAGACCTGGGAAGGGAGGTAATATTTATGCTTTAAAATAAGAAAACATAAGAAGATGAGCTCAAATGGAGTTTCTCATTTTCTGGTCTTTGCTTGCTTTGAACTTTACTGTAGCCCTAAATAATTAAAAGCCATAGACCTTCTCAGGGTTGGCTAATCAGACTTTTCCTATTACATGCTTTTTATCATTTTCCAGCTTGTAAGTTTCCAGTTTTCTAGTTGTTTCCAGAACAAAAAATAGAATGTGTGCATTAGATATTTCTTGATTTTCCTCAGTACTGTAGAGATGGTTCATTAAACCTCCTTCCCTTTTTTTTTTAGAGAGTTTTGTTATAAGGGTGCATGAGCTCACTGGAAAGACAGAGAAACAGAAAGTGAGAAATCTCCCTCCACCCCAAGGGTGGGGGGGAGGTGTCCACACCACAATCCCTTCTCCTCCATTCTCCTCTTAGGGTTTTGGGCACATACACACAAACACATATGTGCCTAGTGTGAGTTTCAAGCCACCAGGTCTAGGACTCAAACCACAATTGGTCATGTGGGAGTCAAGCAACATTGCCATTATGCCATCTGCTGGTCCCTAAATCTTCTCTTATAAAAAGTATTAAATGCAAGTACTGATTTCGGAGATATTTCCACTATTTATGACTTGAAGTGAATATTATATGACCACATATCAGCTGATTGATTTTTGTCCCAAGAGATGAATGCACTGGGTTTTGATTGCTTTAAAGCCTTTCTTTGGGGACAGTATTTAGTAGGTGGAGGCAAATTAATACATGACATCAGCTGAGGACAAAGGGCATGTCTAAAACCACAGTAGATAAATTTGATAGCTATATTAATGAGAGTATGGTAATGTGGAAGGGTATATTTTATTTAAATGCTAGGTTATTTGGAGGAAATAATCCAAAATGCTTCATCCAGCTCCCTTGCAAGATCTTCCATAGAGTGTGTTCAAAAAGCTGTGGAAGGGAAGCAGACAGCAAACTGGAGATGTCGGCAGTGGTGTGCCAGCTAACTAGGACTGGACTAATTTAAGCTTCACTGTGTCCTGGAGCATGAAAGGGCCCATCCCATTTAGACCCCTAGATCAGATTATCTTGCAATTTCTCTCTGGGTAATTCCATTGCACATCACTTTTATTTATTAAATAAAAGTAGAGCTATATATTACTGGTGCCCTCTATATTCTAGCTCTGTGGGAAGTCTGAGTAATAATATTGATAGTCATAATGACAATACTTATTTAGATCCCCAGCTATTTTCCAGGCACCATTCTAAGAACTTTTCATACATTAGCTCGTTTAATCCTCAAAAAGTGCTCTGAAGTACCATTATTAGGTTCATTGTGCAGTAGAACGTGAGGCAAAGAACGATGAACAGCTTGCCTAAGAGCACCCAGCTAATAAAGTGAAGGAACCAGGCAGATCCACGCAGACTGTTCCTAGAGCCCATGTTCCTAAATACTATAATCCTCACTGCTTGAATATCCTTCCCTCTTATCACACCTCCATGGAGAGCTGCTTAGTCACGGTTTCTCCAGAAGATACACCTCGATTCCTTATCTCATATCTCATGAGACACTTTTGTATTTTGTACAAAACACATGTGTTATGGGAACCAGCAGTTAGCGTAATGGCTATGTCGCTGGACTCCCACGTAGTCGACCGCGGTTCGTGTCCCAGACCCGGTGGCTTAAAACTCACGCCGGGCGCGTGTGCGTGCGTGCCCAAGATCCCGAGAGGAGAATGGAGGAGAAGGGATTGCGGCGTGACCATCCCCACTGGGGGATGATTTCTCGCTTTCTGTCTCTATGTCTCTCTCTGTCTGTCTGGCGAGCGCACGCACCCTACAGTGAAAATCTCTCCAAAAAAAAAACAAAAACAAAAAAACACATGTGTTATTTCACTCATTGACCAGGATGCTAGTATTTGTATCTGTCAATGTGAGTCCTTTATATCTCTCCACATTTCGTGCAGTGCTTGGCACAGGACAGATATTCAACACATGTACATGCATTTGAGTTGAGTTGGCTCAACTTGAACAAACAGGGCTTAATCAAGAAACTTTCAGTGTATCTAGAAAAGTAGGGATGTTTACATGAAAATTGAGTAAGATGAAACTTTAAGCTAAAAGAGTAGAGTACAAACGTTTCAAAGAAAGGAGATTGGGGGCCAGCCAGTGGTGTAGTGGTAAAGGAGACTAGATCCCACATGGCTGACTCAAGTCCTGAACCCTGCAGCATTAAAAACATGCCCAGCATGTGTGTGTACATACCCAAAACCCCTGGAGGAGAAGGGATTGTGGCACAGTCATCCCCCTTAGGGCTGCTTTCTCACTTGCTCTTTCTCCCTCTTTCTCTCTGGGAGCATGCATGCCCTACAGTAAATTAAAAAAAAAAAAAAAAAAGTGAAAATGAAAGAAAGGAGATTGACTATGGGGATTGGATTGAGTTGAGTTGGACTGAGTTGAATTGAATGGACATAGTTTCTCCAAATACATGAAATCTGATATGAGGGTAAACTATAGCTAAGAGATGAAAAGAAGGAAGAACATTATTCATAATGGTGAACTGAGGTGGCAGTGAATGAAATGCTCCCATTTGAGGGAGCAACCGGGTTGTATCAGGAAATGTAGTTGAACTATTTCCTCATTGACCCAGACTAGACAGCAGCTCCTCAGAGGCTGAACCTGTTCTCTCCTGGACCTTCTTTCCATGGTCTCTTGTACATATATAACCTTCACAAGACCAGCTTGCTTTGTTTATATCTGTCCTATGTGACTGAACTCTCTGAGTGCGAGGGTTATTTTTGCCAATACCGAGCATAACACCTATTATATAGTAGTGGTAAAAATATAATAATAGTAGTAACAGTTTACAATTATAAAACTATAGAGAGTCAATGATTACACACACACACACACACAATACCATTTGTTGCCTCCTTATTGTAATATGTGCTAGCCATGGTTGTGATTGAAGAGTATTAATTCATCCTCTGTTCATTGAATATTTTTTGAAAGTTGAATTTTCCCATTCTGTGAGGGCTATAACATCTAGGAAATCTTTAATTATGTAGGCCCTATCTAAACATGATCTGTATCTGAATTTGGCCAAAGCCATTCCCACACAGCAGAGTCTTTGCCATTTCCAGAGAGTATTGGAAAGTAGGATTCAGTTCCCTTGAGAATGGAGATGGCAATTTGGCCCAACCAAACAGCTGCCCTCCATTCCCAGGAAGGTGTGGAGATACACAGCTGAACACCCATGAATATGTTAGAATGGACCTCAAAGCAAAATGCACATGCAAACACATACACACAAACACACACACACACACACACACACACACACACACACACACACACACCTCTTTCTCATTTTTTAAAAAAGAATTATTTAATTTTATTTATTCACCCATTTATTTTAATTTGAACAGAGAGAGACAGAGAGAGAGAGAGGGGAAGTGAGAAAGCAAACCACCAGATCCAGGACTTGAACCATGGTCGACCATGTGGGAGTGTCCAGCGCCTTAACCACCACGTCACCTGCTGGTCCCCACACATCTCTTTCTTTTCCTTGCTATCTGCATTAAATTTCCAGGGAAATTAAGTTATCATTCTCTTTTTGAAATGGTAAATGTTAGCAAGTCTTGATACACTGGCAGTAAAAGTTACCAGATACCTCAAATGTAAGTAATGGGATGTTTCCTTTGCATATAGCACTATGATACACTCAAATATAAGATCCTGCTTTCATTCCTGAGTATACCTAATTCTGAAAACCTTCTCATAACTGTGTCTCTAGTCCTTAATCTAGTTTTAAGGACTCTAGACTATATTTCTTCTCTAATTTCCCCATCCTCTGATGCATATGTATTTATTGTTTCTATTAATATAGAGCCTTTCAGTTATAACATTCATGAATAGCTTAAATGCACCCTCTTCCAATAAAACAGATGTTGAAAGCCACATGAATGCAAAGACTCTGGGATATTAAACTGGATTCTCACTTATAGAAGTCGTTTATGGGGTTACTTTACATGAATTCTTTCACCAACTCTTTCTCTTAACTTTTAGGTCTCTGGTGGTACTGGATTTCACACCAAGACTAACCTCAGTATTACAGGAAGGAACATGGAGACAGGGGAAATAATGAGAGAATCTGAATTTATGTCATCATTTGGGTTACAGAGAGGAAATACAGGTCTAAGACTTCTTGGTAGGCAAGATAAGAGAAATGATCATTGAAGGATCTGCCCCATGGCAGGGTGTTACCTGCCCATACACATAGTCTAGGAAAACGCCGACTATGTGCATTTGCTTTCTCAAGGAGACCTTTCTGAAAGGGGGAAAGATCTACAAGATACAATCAGTCTCCATCATGGATCCTGTGAGTAAGATTTTATCTCTGGAAGCTTTGGGCATGTTGCCTCTTCTATTTGCAGAGTCTTGGTATAGGCCCACTTTGTTGTCTTTTCCATGTCTCCCACCCAGTGTGCCTCCCTGAGGAGAACTTGCCACATCCAACACAGTGGCACTGAGGTCCAGTCTCCTTGGGTTGCCAGGCACATCCTGTGGGATAGTTCTAACCGTCACGCTTCTCAGGTCTGCAGGAAGGACGAGGCAGGGATGAGCTGTTTCAGGATCCAAAGTTACATGTTTTCAGAGTTCTCTTAGCATGGTGCTCGTTCCGCTTATTTGGCATAAACTCAGGTTTATGATAGGAGCAGGTTCTAGACACTGAAGCAGTAGGGACTCGCTCCTTTCCAAAGGATGTATTTCAGTTTGGAACAATGCTAAAGGTGGATTTTCCAAACTATTTTTTGGAGTTCTGTGGTGATCCTTTTATGGCTGCAGATCTTTTCAGAAACCATGACTTCAGTCTTCTTCAGTTCATTCATATTCTCTCTCCCAAATGGCTGAGTCTCTGTAGCATTTCCTGGGACTTCTCCTCTAGCCCTGTGGCAAACTTAATCAGTTGTTCAGACTGGCTTCTCTCAAGTTCAAGTCTCTGTAATCTCAGGAAGTTTAGCTCATTCTCCTCACTCAACTACCAGAACCTTATCTTATATTCAGACTCAATCATCTCTTTAAAATTCTGCTCCCCTTCTTGAACCATCCTCATTCTTCCTTGTTCATCAGCCAGTATGATTTTAGCTACCTCAGGTTTCTCCCTCAGTGTGTTCAATATTTCCTGAAATAACTTCCTGTACTTCCCCATAGCCTCCTGTATTCTATACACATGTGATGCTTGTGTTCCTAGGACTGCAAGCATTTTCTGCAAAGCGTCATTTGGTCATCATCACAAAAGAGTATGGTTGTTCCAGGTGTGTCTCTTAACAGCATCTTTTGAGACGCTGCACTGTATCTGGGGGCTATCTCTCAGACATCCTGGTTGGCATTCCCAGATGAAGACTGGACTGTTTGTTTCTGACTGTTTGTTTCTGACTGTTTGTTTCTGGTGATGGTGACTGAGAAGTCCCATTAGAAGTCCAGCAGGCTGTCGGCAAGCTGGAGGCCCTTGCTTGCGTTTCTGACGTGTACTATTTCCTACACCATGGTGATGGTGACTGAGAAGTCCCATTAGAAGTCCAGCAGGCTGTCGGCAAGCTGGAGGCCCTTGCTTGCCGGTAGTGTTGCTCAGTCCAAGACCAAAAGCCTCAAGCAGAGAAGCCAACCAGTGTAACTCTCAGTCTGAGGCCAAAAGCCTGAGAACTCAGGGGGCCACTGGGGTGAGTCTTTGTAATCCTGGATATTTCCTTGAGGGTAGACAGCTGGCACAATCATGACTGAAGCACTTCAGCTCGTTCAGTCACTCCCTCAAGCTCTCTCTGGCACCATTCATAGGCATCTGTGAAGTTTCTAATCATATTCACATAACTAATCCAGAACAGTGGTTATCAAACTTTCCAAAGAGCTCTTCGTTCCAAGCCAACAGGACTGCTTCTGCTTCTTTCCCCACTTAGAATCCAAGATGAATTTGCATCCATAAGTGGGGTTCAGCCTAAGCCGTACGTCACTGGGTATGAGAAGCAAGTCCGATGCTCATACACACACACTGTAACTATATAGTCTCCAAGTTGGAATCAGTGTGCTTTTGCACATTAGGGTAGCCCCAAAACCTTTCCACGCACCAACTCAGACTCTGCAAACATGCTATCCTAGAATAGTGCAAGTCAAATAACCTGGGCAGTCTAATAAGCATTTCAAGCAGGCAGCAAATATTTATGAAGTATTTTTTTCATATGCTGCTACTTTCAAGAGAAAAGTGCTTTTAGAAAAATGTTCAGACTTAATTGGAGAAGCACATAGCAATCAGCTTTTATTCCCAGCTGGCATAAAACCATCTAACTGGTAGCCAAATTTGGGATGCCTGAAGACAGACAAGTGACTAATACTAGGGCTGTGTGTGGCCAGGACCAAATGTATTTTCTGACCACAAGACCATGTCTGGATTCTCCTCTGTAATTACCACACGGCCTACTGTAATCGTAAAACTCATATTTACTTCCTGCCTTTGACATGTAATTCAGGGGTCCGAGGCTGTACCCCGAGCTAAAGTGAAGTTCTCTCTGTTATTTGACTAAAACCCATACAGTCATCATTGTGTGAGGGCGTGTGTGTGTTTGTGTTGCCGCATCTGTTAAATATGTTAAGTATAACCTTGTGAAATATATGCCCACTCCTGCCATGTTGGATGAAGCACTTTACTAATTAAATATTTATTGAACACCTACTACTATAAGCCAAGGACTATTTTAGACTATAGGAAACATCAGTGAACAAGACAATGAGGTCCTGCTTCCTAGAAGAGAACAAGGAAGGAAGGAAGGAAGGTAGGCTGGTAGGCAGACATAGCACTTACAAATAAATATGTGCTATAGAGAGAACCCCAATGGAGTGATGTGATAGAGAAAGTCTAGCTTCTTCAACTTGGTTCATCAGAGAAGGCCTCTCTAAAGAGCTGACATTTAAAGTGACATTTTAAAATGACAAGAAGGAATATGACAAGCAAAGAGCAAGAGGAAGAACATTCCAGACAGGTTAGTATAAAGGCCCGAAGACAGGAAGTAGCTTGGCATGTTCCCAAAACAGAAAAATCCAGTGTGACTTGAGTCTGGTGGGTGATAGGGAGACTGACCAGAGAAGTTGGCAGGAGCAAGGTCATTCGGGCTATGTGGCCAGTATAAGAAACATGCTGGAAAACTTGTGGCCCTGGTCAGAGCAGTGGCCCTGGTCAAAGCAGGGCCACAAGTCAGTAGGCTACTGCAGAGGTCGGAGCAGGCGGCCGTAGTGATTTAACTAAGGTGTGAATAGCAGTCAAGAGAAGGGACTAGATGTGAAATATGCTCAGTTCCAGAGTCTACAGACCTTGCCAGTGGTTTGGTGGTTTGGATGTAAGGAATGAAGAAAAGAGAATAATCAAGAATGATTGGGTTGGTGTTGGCTTGAGCAACCAGGTACTGGCTATTTAGATGAGGAAGACCAAAGGCAGAGCTGTTTGGCTCTTCACTAACAGTCTTAACTGACCATGAACCCACATCTTGGGGGCTGATAAATTCCCTCCCTGTTCTCCCAGCCCCACTCTCAACACACATACAGCTTTACATCCCTGGGGCATTGTTGGAGACTTGGAAATACTACTTAAAACATTGCCATGGTTTCTTCTTCCTTTGGGTTTTCATTTTAAGAGGTTAAAAAAAAATTATACTCAAGTTACCTAGTTCGTATCCTGCTACATCCCTCAAGTGCTTCGTTGCTATCAGTTCCGGTGCAGACTTCCCTCCTAAGCACAACCTGTGGTGCCCGAGGCCCAGGCATCTGGATTTGAGTATGATGGGTCCAAGGTCTACTCATTGGCCAGAAGCTGAGAGCTGATTCTGCTTCTAATATACTCATAAGTCTCTATAGAAAATAGCATGACTATAATGCTTGAAGCCATTTAAGATGAAATTTGTGCAGGACATAAATCGTTAGAATATTTGAGTTCGGGTGTGTGTGCATGCATGCCCAAGATCCCAAGAGGAGAATGGAGGATGGCCACACCGCAATCCCTTTCCTCCATTGTCTTCCCTGGATCTTGGTCACGCACGCACACGCGCCCAGCGTGAGTTTTAAGCCACCTGGTCCGGGACGCAAACCGCGGTCGACTGCATGGGAGTCCAGCGACATAGCCATTACACTAACTGCTGGTCCCCAAAACAAGAATATTTAAGAGCTAACAGTGGCTTCTTTTTGTAAGTCAGATATATTTAGTAAAAATGCAGTTTCTTCTATTAAAGGGATAATATTTAAAGGCACATTAGTCTCCATTTTATTGATAAAATTAGCATGACTGTAATCTTAATTTTTATATGGCTTTGACCATAGTAGTTAAAACTTTAATTTGGTGATTTTTACCTTTCCAATTTCAGTTCATTTATTTCTAAATTCAGAAAGTATATATATTCATATGTGTTATTAATGTCTCATACCCATCAAAAAGTTGCTTTTTCTCCTTTTTTTTTGGAAAAAAATGGAATGGGCCATCTATTAACTATAAATGTGCTACTTTTATTATTATTATATATTGCCAGGATTCTTTTTTGATACGTTTAAGGTCTATTTCTGGTCTTTTCAAAATAACGTTGTATAAATACCAAAAAAGAAAGTAAAGAAAAGAAAAAAAATAGCATGACTATCTTGCTTCTTTTTCTGTTTATAATCAGGAAAATTTTTGTAAAATCTCTTCAAAAAGATTAAATTGATCTAATCCAATGTTTATCATAAGGCTAATGTTTCCTGCATTCGCCTTAAAAATATTATGATTAAGTCTTCTTGCCTGTACAGTGGGAATAATAGTAGGTCATTCTTCATGGGAATTTTGGGAGGATTAAATAAAATAATGTACTTAGCACAATCATTGCTATATAGCTTTCAGTAATCTGGAGTGTTATTATTAATAAGGAAATAATACTCTGGGCATAAGACCAATACACCAGTTTTGGTATTCACATGAACTAGCCCAAGAAAATAGAGCAATGCATTGATCACGTAACTCCCTGCATAGCTTTGAACAAAAACTTAACGATTTATTTGCATCTCAATTTTCTCAGGTAAAACTCGTTGATTTTATTAGGATAGAAGATTGCTATTTTTCTTTCTAATTTTCTTTTATCTTTTTCTTATCTAAAGTTTGTCTTTGGATCAAATAAGTCAGTGTAAGTGATATTTATTGCCAGATGTGACCTTTTGTCAGCACATTGTAGAATCCCAACGTTAATGTCACTTTCTATAAATACCGATTTAGGGTGAGGAAATGTTCTGTCTGTAGAGAAGTTCAGCTATTGAGATTCTTTCTCTTTTTAGATGCCCCGTCCCCAGGCTGTTACTCACCGTTGGCATGCGGTCCCAGTCTCACTTTGGTCACTTTCTTCTTTCGTGATCACAGATGCTGGTAGCCACCTATAATTTTGAAGTTCCCCATGCAGCCTTCCCTAGTGGTTGGCATTGCATTTGAGTGGTGCTTTCTTGCTTCCTCTACCTTTTGAAATTTAAAAATAGAAAATAAATAAACCCACGGTCTTGCAAATCAGCTGAGCTGTTTATTCATTTAACCGATTTTCTGGTGAATTCCGCGATATGACTGGAAGAAGTATATCTACTGTTAGAAATCTGCCCTGAATGCAGAATAAACCCTGTAAGAAATTGACAAAGAGCTGCTTTTATTTGGACTGTCAAAAACACCATCAGAAATGGGAGGCAGCAGCTCACAGGAAGAAGCTTTGAGAAATAAATCCAAGAGACAGATCGGCTCCCATCCCGTTCCATGGGTGTTTTCCTTACCTGTCCAATTTCCCTGAGCCACTGCAAGGAGTCCCTGGGTTGATCAAAGGACTCTTAGGACTCTGATTCACACATTATGTACCTAAGACAAGTCCTTAGGAACATGAAAACTCGTCATCGGAGTGAGCCCTGTTGTTTGCAGAGGATCCCCCACACACATCTCAGGGAACATGCTAACATATGGCACCCTCTCTCCAAGCAGATTAAATACAGTTTTATTGCTGACACAGTTTTTCAGAAATATTTTTACAATTTTGCATGTAACTGATTTAATTTATAGTTGGCTGTTAGTTTCTCAGCAATTAGCATAGCGTACTTGGGAATTTTTATTAAGTTCAAAAATAAATTCAGCCTACAAAATACCAAATCAGCAATTAATGACGTTAACATTAATTGTAGACCTTTAATATTTATTCATTTCAATTTTATAGTTACCCTATTTTGAAGCCAATGAGTGATTTTCAAGGTTTCAGACATTTTTATAACCTGAAAGGCCCCAGGCATTAGACCCGATGTCCTGTCGTTAAAAACACTCTGATTGGCAAATTTTAAATGCTGCAGCCTTGTTTCTTCCCAGAATGAGAGCTGGTTTGAGGGACACAGGCTGGCACACCAGTAGCGTTCATTTGTAACAGGAGGCGAGACCCCTATGAAACAGTCAATTGGAGGCAGAATCCCTGGGTTTCAGCCATTAATTCTGTGGATGGCCTTGAACTCTGCCCATGGCCCTTTTACACCCCCAGTGGGACCTTTTCAGACAAACTCTTCATCTGGCTTAGGGGAAGGCCCTAAGTCATCAATTCTATAGAACTGAGAGATACGTAAAACCATCTAAACCAGAGATAAGGATTTCCCCCTCACACATGGAAAGGAAAGGATTATTTTATGTCTGTATTATTTTACCAGAATGAAGGAAAGAAGGGAAGGAAAAGGGAGGGAGAAGAAAGGAGAGAGGACAGCACCACCACCATTTGTGTCTACAAAGCAATTAGTCTTTGAGTTGTGTGCAAAACTACCAGTATCCCTTCTTGAGAAAGAAAGGTTTTCGTGTACGATCTTTCCAGTCTCCCATGCAAAAGTTATCTGCCATCTGTTTTTGGCAAGTGCAATGCAACAAAAAGAACGGAGGTCTCAGAAGCCAGATAGTGCTGTGTTCAAAGCCAGCCCTTGCACTCATCACTCATCAGTTCCCAAAGTGTGAGCCAGGAACCCTTGGAGGCGCTCTGGATGTCTGTAAGGTTAGAACTGTTTCCATAACAGTAGTATGATGTCATTGCCCCTTTTCGGGCAATTCATTCATTGTTTTCATGAGTGAATTTTTCCAGAATGTTAGGTATTGTAGCAGATTGAATGCCTACACAGGTAATCAAAAAATCTCTGTCTTCTCTTAAGCCAAACATTAAATATATTTACAGGAATGGAAGACAGTGCCACTCTTACCCCTTTTTTTGTTGGGGGTAGGTAGTTCTAGAAATATTATCACTTTAAAGTTTTTAAAATGTGTGGTTTATGTTAACATGTAATGGGATTGTTATTGTTATTCTTTAATAAACTAATGTGTATTTTTAATTTCTCAACTTAAATGTCTAATGTGGTAAATATTCATAAATACACCCACATTTAAAAAGTTATTTGGGGTCTTAAAGTACAAAAGGGAGTTAGCCTCTCAGTGCAGCATTTAGGCCAACCAGGGTTCTAGTCCCCACCCAGCAACTTGAAAATCATGCCAGTCATGCACATGGGTGCCCAGGATCCTGATGGCTGGAGAACTAGAGGAAAAAAGAATGCCACGTAGTCAGGCCCCATTGGAAGAGAGTTCGTTCGTTCGTTCGTTCTTTCTTTCTTTCTTTCTTCTTTCTTTCTTTCTTTCTTCTTTCTTTCTTTCTTTCTTCTTTCTTTCTTTCTTTCTTCTTTCTTTCTTTCTTTCTTCTTTCTTTCTTTCTTTCTTCTTTCTTTCTTTCTTTCTTCTTTCTTTCTTTCTTTCTTCTTTCTTTCTTTCTTTCTTCTTTCTTTCTTTCTTTCTTCTTTCTTTCTTTCTTTCTTCTTTCTTTCTTTCTTTCTTCTTTCTTTCTTTCTTTCTTCTTTCTTTCTTTCTTTCTTCTTTCTTTCTTTCTTTCTTCTTTCTTTCTTTCTTTCTTCTTTCTTTCTTTCTTTCTTCTTTCTTTCTTTCTTTCTTCTTTCTTTCTTTCTTTCTTTCCTTCCTTCCTTCCTTCTTTCTCTCTTTCTCTCTCTCTCTCCCTTTCTCTCTCAGTGCTGTGTGCATATACCTCTAGCATTAAAATAATAATAATAATAACTTTCAAAGTATAAAGGAGTTCAAAACTATAACCAAAAAATTTGGGAGCCCTCGATACTATTTAATAGTAATCACCAGTTATTGATTCTTCCTTAGGCCAGGAGCTAAGCAAAGTATGCTACATCCTTCATCTCTTTTCATCTTTGCAACAACCAAGTCAGTTCTCTGGCCCCACCCAAAACTGGGGCCACACTCTTGATCACTGGGCAGTATTCCCATCAAAATCAATTCTCTGTAACTTCAAAAAAAACTTTTTTTACTACTCTGAGCATAGAGTTTCTTATCAAAAATGGGCAGAATCTGTTACCCTGCAGGATTCTCTTAAGAGCAGAAGTGTTAGTTTGCATTCAAGTGCCTAAAAGGGGGACTGATGCCAAATAGACCGAAATGTGTTAGCTTTCCTTCTTCTCTTCCTTCCTTGTCCTTAGCATGACTTAGACCAAGGAGGCTCATCAACTGTCCTTTTTCCTCTAGACGGTCTTCAAGCAGACAAGGAGGCTGATGGAACTGAAGGCATTGACGAAGATATGATTGTGACCCAGAGTCAGACCAACTTCATCTGTCCCATCACACAGGTACCACTTCCTCCTCCTTTGTCTAAAAGAGAACAGTTCATTTCATGGAGGCCAACAAGTTCCTGTTTGCTTCGTGATTTGATTTCGCATTTTGAAGTTAAGAAGGGAGAAAAGAGAATCAATGAGGGTTCAAGAGGATACACAGGAGGTCCTTGGGCTGGTCCTAATCTAGGAATAACTTCGTGGCCCACAGGCCAGTGGTCTCCCTGCATTTCCTTATCCAAAGCCTAATAATGTTCTAGAGCTGGGAGAGTGGGAGGTTAGCGTAGTGTGTCCAGGTCTAGGAAAACAATGGCTACTAGAAGTAGACCATTGTTATTCCTGAAAGCCTGGTGTCTCCTTGATTACAGGTAGAAATGAAGAAGCCGGTGAAAAATAAAGTGTGTGGCCACACCTATGAAGAGGATGCCATTGTTCGCATGATTGAGTCTAAGCACAAGCGGAAGAAAAAAGCCTGGTGAGTGGGTGCAGGAAAGGAAGTGATAAGCAGTCAGTCAGAGCTAGCGTGTCCGTGCTAGAGGAGCAGTCCTCAGATGTCTCCCCTAAAGTACATTCGCCTCCCGAGTGCTGTAAACATCGAAGCTGGTTTCTGGAAAAACAGTGTATGAGGGGGAAATTAATAATTTGTTCAGGAAGAAGCTGGAGGAACTTCAACCATACCTTTCAAACAAAGGAGAAACAAATGGGGTTGAATTTGAATCATTAGATAACAGGGTTTTTATTAATTTTGTGCTATTAAAAAACATAGCCTGAAGAAAAAAATGAAGTGTGATATTAGGAGGTTTATGCTTCCATTATTTTATACATTTACCCAAACAAGAAGAATTGATAATTTTTCATTTTTATTTTGCTTCCTGCAATATAGGTAACTCATTTAAAAAATATTATTAAACTAATTCTGAGGTAGGAATTCTTATTCAGTTGTTTCGATGATTAAGATTTCATAGTCAGGTCCTGCTACAGAGGTACACAGGCCACTGCTGCTCCACACGCTGAGGCCACAAGGGAGACCTGGGTTCATTTCCCGGCTCACCCTAAAAAGCCAGGCATGTGGCATGTGTCTCTGGTCCCAACTACTCAAGAGGCTGAGGCATGAGGATCTCAAGCTCAAGGCTGACCTGGGTAACGTAGTGAGATCCTGTCTGATGAGCATGGCCGTACCTACCTGTGGTCCTAGCCTCCTAGTCATAGTCAAAGACTGAGACAGGAAGATTGCAACACAGCAAGACTCACAAAACATCACATACAGACACACAGTTTTAAAAAATAAGATTTAATTGTCAAAAATAAAACAACAGCAACCAAAAAAACCCATTTCATATATTTAATTATTTGAATAACTTCCCAAAGGATGAAATAAATTCATGGGTAACTGATCAGTGAGAAATTTTTTAATTGAAACTTTTGCAGAATTTTTTTAAATTTAAATTTATTTATTTACATTCATTCACTGTACATCATTACAGCATACAAAATGAGATTTTCCATCCAGAATACACAGTATGTTGTCTCAATCAAGCACATCAACATATGTGTTATCGTCAACAAATAATTTTCCATTTCTTGTTTCCTGTATATTTTGCTATTTTTTTTTCCCATCCTTGATTCCCTATCTCTCACTCTCTGCCATCTCCCACCCTCTTCCCACACTGTCTCTGGTATCTATGGTCACTTTCTATGCCTTTTTCCCCTCACATTTTATTGATAAAGATCTTAATTAATCTAAATATTTTGAATACCAAGCACAACTGATATATACATATCCATGAACACAAGTCTGACTTTAGGCATAAACCTCAGTGAGTAGAATGAACATACTATAAAGTAGCACCTAGATGGGGCTATATAGCTTACTGCAGTCATCAAATAGGTATTTTTAATGCTTTTTTTTTTAGTTTCAAGAAAAACAGTTTTAGGGTTTTTTTTCCTGAAACTTTTTAAAAAACTTAATTAATTAATATTCATTCTCTAAGCATCGTCACAGCATACAAAATGTGATTTCCCATCCAGAATATACTGCATAGTGGCTTAATCATTCATGTTATCGTCGAAAATTTTCCGTTTCTAGTTTCATATATATATATATATATGAAAAACTATATATATAGTTTTTTTAACCCCTATTTCTTACTTCTGACCCTCTGTCCTTTCCTACCCTCTTCTCACACTATCTCTGGGGTCTACAGTTGTCTTTCATTCCTTTTTCCCCCACATTGCATTGATCACACAATTTTTTAAATAATCTACTTTCAATAGCAAGTTCAGCTGGTAATTTCAAGAAAAGCAGTTTTAACTTAAATAAGAGAAATACTAAGGAACTTCGCTTAAAACTTAAAGCCAGGAAACAGGTTAGGATTCTGTTCAAATGGTAGGTACATACGTTTCTTCCTTTCCTTACCCCCACAAACACAGAAGGTCCTGGCTCTGATCCTGTAATAACAGAATCCCGTGTTAGCTAGACTGACTCTGACTTGTACGCAGTGTGGCATTTCTTGGGCTCTTATCACAGATTTGTCACAGGAATGGAATTGCAGGTGTGACCAGTTCTTAATAGACTTCTGATAGCAGTCCCTTTGATGTGTGGCTTGACTCTATATCTCCCAGAAATTTGCTGGTTCATACCTAGAATGGAAATTCCCTACCACTCCTCAGCTGGGTATGGACTTAGAAATAGGCTGTTTGAGGCTGTTGCAACCTGGATGGTTAGTTGGTCAAGTAATTTACCCTGTTTCTTCTAGCAGCATATGGTTTTGTCGTCTAACGGTTGCAAAATATAAACTACATTTTTATCTGTGTTGGATTTCTGACTTCAGTTGAAATGTCATGTTTCTCTAGTGAACCTGTCATTTTCCCTTATGAATGTAATTTTCTTTGTTTCTGGGCTTTCAAGTCTCCCTTTTCTGTGTTAGTTCTCTGAAAAGGAAAAACAAAACAAAACAAAAAACCAAATACAATTCCTGAGAATTGATATTCCAGCTCTTCTTTCTTTAAGTTTGTGATATCGTCGTAGAGTCAGATTTGGAAGACGCAAGCACTTCCACAAAGCACATTTCTCAACAGAAGTCCAAGTTGGGTGGCAGTGACTCCAAGAATAGGCATTGCATTTAGATGCATCTTCTTAATTATGTACTTTGGCTTTCTAATGTCCTTAACCTGTTTGAGTTGTAGAAGATATGCAGAAGCACTTGAGTAGCACTTGTCATTTAGAAAAGTTTTTTTTTCTTGTCATATTTCTATAACTTGAGTATCTGAAACTATAAATTTTTAGAGCTTAATAGTAATTAAGCTAATTAATTAAGCCTAAGTAGAAGAAGTCTGAGAGGGTTACAGAGAAGGTAATATTTTTACTGGACCTTGAAAATGAGGTTTCAGAGAATGATGAAGAAGCATCTTCTAGCCAAAAGCCTTACCACATTCAGACCTTCTTCCACCGGTGGCTAGGAGGTAAGTTGTAGCTACTGTACATGAGAGGGAGACTAGAAGGATGCTATGAACAGTAAGAATAGGAAAGCAATGTAAATATTAATTATAGAAGGCGTGAAATGTCTTGACTTTTATTAGTTTCCTCATCTGTAAATGGATGACAATAGTTATAATTGCCTCACTGAAAATTTAAATAAGATTGTAAAGTTCTTGAAATACCAGGCACACAGTAAGGCTCAGTAAACATTCTCCCATCATCATTATCTTTAAACGGTGGCCACCACTGTCATTATCACCATTCTTATCTCCGTTACACTGGAGGCCTGGGAGAACACTGCACCATTCGGAGGGAATACGATGAGCCATCCTGGTGTTTGGGAAGTTTTTCCAGTAGCAGTACAAGGATGGATTAAAAGGTGACATGAGATGAAAAGGTCAATTAGGATGTTTTGAAGTAGGTTATTTACAAGTAATGAGAGTGTAGACCAAGGCAAGAGTGACTGTGGAAGTACAATGGAGAGAATGTGGTAACTGACTGAGTGTGGGAGGGAGGACGCGAGGTGAAGAATGACTGGCATTTCCGATCAGTGTCTAGGAGTTTGGTCACTAGCTGCCATTAGTCTACAGAGAGGACATAAGAAAGAAAAATGTTTACAAAGGATTAAGAGAGGCTCTTTCAGAGCATGCAGCATTTGAGGTCCCAGCAACATACCGTAGGGAAATGTCCAGAATCCACTGGAAATATGGGTTTGGGATTTGGGAGAGGACTCGAAGCTAGTGATGTCAACTGTGAGGTTATTGGTACGGAGGAGTCGAGCCCACACACCGCCCTCACAGATATAGCTCTAGAATGGATGTGATCACCAGTGGAGGGCCAGCAAAACAGGACCTTGGCCTGGCTCCAGGCTCTGCAAGACTCTCTTCTGCTCACTGTGGTGGCCTCGACACGCAACCCAGAGCCTGGTATCAGCCCTCAATAAGTCATTTTAAATCAACAAGGCTGTTGAAGGAAGACCGCAGTAAAGCTGTCTGACACTTAGCCAGGAGATGGGACAGGTTGAGTATCATGGAAATGGTCAGGGTCCCAAAACAAGATGTGTTTGGCAGCAAATTAGAATTCGGGGCCTCTCAAAACTGATTCCAGAGTTTTCTTGTGAAGCATGAAATGACGTCATTTCCCAATGATGCACATTAAGGTGATGGGCAGTTCTGGATTCCCTTTGTTTAAAGATGTCTGTGACACATCCAGTTTGAGAAGTCTCGTTTCTTCCTCCTAAACTGTTTTAATTAAGTTTTGTTAGACTGGAGTTCCAGATCTCTTGTGTTACTGGGTACTGTCTGAATTTTCCTGTGCCTGCTCAGTCCCAGAGAAGCCCTCTCTCCACTGGATTGAGTCAAAATAATATTGTCCAAGACTTTAGCCCTAAATACAGTAGTTTGAATAATTTCCTAAAATAGATCTCTTAATAATAAGACTTTTTTTTTAGGCTTTTGCCATAGGGTATGTGTGCTCACTAGAAAGAGACAGTCAGAGACAATGAGAGAAAAAGTGAGAAACAACCGCCCCGCCCGCCGTCCTGGGTGGGAAGTGGGGATGGTCACAATGCACTCCCTTCTTTTCCATTCTCCTCCTGGGATTTTAGGCACACACACACATGTGCCCAGAAAGATTTTCAAGCCACCAGGTCTGGAACTCAAATTGCGGTCAGACATATGGGAGTCCACTGCTTTACCCACCACACCACCCACTGGCCCCAAGACTATTATCTTACAAATTAACTTGCCTCATGATTGTCATATTGATTTAAAAAAAAAATTTCAAATTTTACCATAGCCATTTTACTTATTGGTTTTTGGGTTAGGAACAGGAACTGTTTTGTTTTGTTTTGTTTTGTCTTTAACAAGCTATCCTACTTGAGAGCATGTAGATTAAAATTAAGTCAAACAGAAATGTGTCATCCAACAGCAGAATTCTGGCTTTGTGTTTCAAGTCCCTTTTTATCATTTACTAGCAAGTCACTTAACCTCTCAGCCTCAGTTTCTTCATCTGGAACATGGAATCCACAGGGTGATCTCACAGAATTTCAGGACCAGAGCAGTGTAGAGAATTTGACTCTCAGTGTAGACCAGCAACTTTCCTGGCAGTGGAGAAGCTGAGCACTGAGGAGGACGCTGTTTTTGGAGGACAGAGCACTAAAATCGCTGCAGGGCTATTAAAACACAGACGGTTCGAGTTGTTACTGCTTACCTCACTGCCTAGTGACACATTATTTTAGACTCAGAGGGTGCAGGATAGAGTTACTCTCTGTGTTTAGGTATGACAGGAATCCATCCTGCTCAGATTTCCAGAAGTATCTATAGACTCTAGAGCTTGTGGATTGCACCTTGGAATTCTTCGGACCAGATCCAGGAACTCATAAGACTGAGAGTCTTGTGCTCTTGGACTGATATGGAGGCCTAGGTCCCCCGTAGTCTTGTGGGAGCCTTCAGACCCAATTCCCTTTGTTCAGGAGACACTCTGTGTTTGCCCCATGCCACAGTGCAGTTCTGTGCCCTCTCTGTGACCTGAGGACAGGGCCCAGCCTCTCCTCGGAGACCTGTGGGTCTGAGTCCTGCACAGCAATAATGTGAAGCTGAAGATTGGGTATTGCCACACCCAACTTGCTCACCAGGACGTTGTGGGGATTAGTGCCTAATGCTCATATAGAGGGTTGTTGCCCCACAAGAGGAGTGCCCTGATTCAGCACCATGGCATTATGGCCTGTTCTGATCCCTTCTAGTTTGAAACCTTGTATTTGTTTGTTTGAGGTGGGGTGAGAAATAAGGTTCTCCCCCAGCTCCTGCATCAGCCTCTCCTCCAGGAAGTCTTTCCTAACCTTCATTCACACTAAGTAAAGTGTTGCCAGCATCCCTGTGTCACACCAATGTTGTTGACGTGACTGGCTCTTCTCCACAGGCTTCTTGGGAGCAGAAGCTATGGACTTGAGCAGGAGCTGGTGCCTCATAGGACCTACAGTGATCCCCTCAGCACTAGATACACATCGGCCCACCTTGTGCTCCCCCTTCATCTTCGTAGAGGGAAACACCGAGGGCAGAGAATTAAGTCACTTGCCCACAGTGTCGCAGCCTGATTTTGAGCCAGATCTTTCTCACTCTTCAGCCTACACTTTTGTCATAAGACCATCTGGCTCCTTGGGAGGGTGACTTGGTTCATGCTTCTGTCTCCAGAGTCTGTCCCCTTGGAAACTCAGACCTCTTTGACATGATCCCCTGGGCTCCATCCTATTGAAATGACTGGGTGCCCACCCTGTCACTGACTGATGTGGTTAATTCCATCAGCTCTTCTGAGAATGCTCTCATGTATGGCTAAAACCAT
>NW_006159822.1:1906745-1926469 GCF_000334495.1 Tupaia belangeri chinensis | reverse complement strand
GAAGTCTTCCCCACCTCCTGTGCCACTTCCCCATCTACAGCTTATTCACCGTCTGGCTCTCAGAGTTAAAGCCCTTGCTCTGTGGAGAGGGGAGAGCCTAGACTGGCAGCAGAAGCGGCTGATTGGTGGCCGGTTCATTCTGGAAGGGTAATCCTGGCACCCTGCTTGGAGCTGCACTTCATGTCATGGGAGCTGGCCTAATGAAATTGCCTTTTCTAAAGTTTTGAAAGTGTTCCTATCCTCTTTATTATCATACCAGCTTACTTTCATACTTCAGGAAATGTGAGGCTTTAGAGTATAAAGGGGCAGGCAAGGGAAAAATATAGACTTTTAAATAAATGTGGACTACTTCCTACGTCTTGTCCTAATGAAAAACCAAATCATCGATATGGAAAGTATCACTCAGATCCTCTTTCATATAATTGCCTTTCTCTTTTCATGATTTAACACATGCACTTGGCTATATAGGACAATTTCAGTATTTTAAAAATAAATATTGTCATCAAGTATAGTATTACATTGGTAAATGCCTCTCTAATATAAAGATTTCTGGATCTGGAGGTCAGGGCCAAGAATAACTTGCTCTGTGGTACTGGAATAATGGCCTTCCTACCATTGGGCAAATTAGAGTTCCCATGATCCACTCCTTCCCTGCTCTGGTTGTATCTTTTGTCTTCTACTTGTTGTTTTAGGCCTTAATATGCCTGTGCTTTTTGGAGCGCTGTCTCAGATCACTGGGCCCAGGCTATGTATGGGCAGAAACTATTATACAGTCCTGTGTGGCTTAACAACAGAGATACTTTCTGAAAAATGCTTCGTTATGCAGGCATCATAGAATGTGCTTGTGCAAACAGATGCTGTAGCCAACGATACACCTAAGCTGTTGTTAGGACCTGTGTGCTCCTATGGAACCACCGTCATGTATGTAGTCATTGTTGGGTGACATGTTGTCACGGGGCACATGGCTGTACTTGTATTTCCCAGCCATATGCTTAGACCCAAGCACAGGACCAATCATGTAGAAGGCCAGTGAATACATGAGTGGGTGCATGTATGTGTTGGATATTTGTGAGATACAGACAGGTCAGGAACTTTAAAACTTTGCGAGAATGATGCTCAGAAAATGATAGTCAGGAGATAGTGAAGGGGAATGAGCATGCAGTGCTGTGCAGTCTACCACCCTGTGAAATTCTGATTCTCGCCCCATTCTGTTAGGGGACAGAGGTTCAGGAAGGTAAGGTGAATTGCCCGTGGTCTCAGAACTAGCAAGTAGGTGTTGGAGAGAGAATTCAGACCTAAATCAGCTCTACTCCGACCACTGACTTGACTCTACCACATCTGGTTCACATTGAGAAGAAATCAGGTGACTTCATGCAGCCATCAGAGGAGACCACATCTAAACCAACCATCTTTGAGTTCCGCCCCTTTCTAGGTGACTCACACCCTGGCTGCTCCAGCCACAACCTTTACACAGCATGCCCAGCAGCTCCCCCCACACTCCCTCACCCCAGTCTGTCCACAGGGAGGTCCATTCCTGGGGGAGCAAACACCAGGCAGGACTCCTGCTTCTAACCCTCTGCCCGTTTGTCCTCGTCACTCTCCGCTGCAGTAAAGGGGCCCATCTGCTCAGGCCAAAACCTGGACTCTTCCCTTTCCTTGACATGCCACATCTGCTTCATTGGCAAGCCAGGGGTTCTACATTCAAGTGAGTCCTGAAGTCAGTTACCACTCCCACTCTCAGCCACACTGCCCTCCTTACTCTCCTGGACTTCTGCCCTGTCCCCAGACTATTGTCCCCACTCCTCTCTTCCCCCCTGCCTCATGTTCTCCGTGAAGCAGCCACGAAATCTTTCATTATTATTGTACATTCAATCACTATTTATCATTTAGTTTGTATAGAGAATAGACCCAACCTGAGATACACCTCAGACCAGTCCAGTTGAGAATCCAATACATGTCACCATCAACAGGTAATAAACCATTTCTGTGTCCCACAGATGTCGTACCTCTATTTTTTTCTCCCTAATTTCCTTCCCTACCCTCTTCCCCTCTCCCACCCTCCTTGCACAGATCTGATCCCCACACACCGTTCTCCGTCCTGCTCAAGATGAGTCCTCCTGGACAATGAGGCCTGCCCTGACTGCAGCTGGAGAGGCCTCAGTCCCAACACTCTCTTCTCCCTCGGCCCTGCTTCGCTGCCTTAGTAATATGACCTGAACTTACAGCAAGCTTTTAGGGGTCATTTAGTGCTCATTTAGTGACTGCCTGTCTCCCCATTAGGAAGCTAAGCCCCAGGAGGTAGGCACTGCTGCCAGCACCTAAACAGGGCCTAGCTCAGGAAGGCTCTCAGTGAGTAAATGAACAAGCACACATCACTTCGGAGATACATGTCTTGTTTTCAAACAGGGCCTCACTGTGTTGCATTCCTCCTGCCTTAGCCTCCCAAGTAGCTGGGAACACAGGTGCATGCTAGCATGCTGGGCTTTTTAGAGTGGGGCAAGAATCAAACCCAGGTGTCCTGTGCAGCCTCAGCCTTCCAAGTAACAGTAGCTACCAGCGCACATCACTGCAACTGGGCCCACTCCTCATTTTTAACATGTACTCCTTTGTGGGAGGATGTCCCTGTTTCGATACTTGAATGTGAACGAAGTTTCTGCATCGAAGTTCGTGAACTGACTTGATTTTCTTTTCCCCGACAGTTGCCCTAAAATTGGCTGTAGCCACACAGACATTAGAATGTCAGACCTCATCCAGGATGTGGCTCTCAGAAGGGCGATTGAGAGCCACAAGAAAAGACTTCGTCAGTCCGAGTAGGAAAAGGCCACCTGGCTATAGGAGGCAGCCTACCTCCCACCCGGCCTTCTGTTGAGAGATGCTTATCAAAGCAGTTAGGGACCAAGTGCACAGCATACTTTGGATAAAATTCTATGGTTTTAAGTGTGATCAAAAGCATTTTTTAAAGTGACACAACAATGACAACAAAAAAACCCAAGCATATTGTTTATTTTTGCTATTCTATCATTTTAAATAAAACTTTGATGACCTGCAGCACATACTGCCTGCACACCCCTGAAGTGTACATTGTTCCCAAGGTGCAGGCTTTTCTCTGTCAAATACTTCAGACCGACTTTTGTTACTGTTTTAACTAAAGAGCGTCTTTCAAGTGATGTTTGACATGAACACATGTAGGAACAGGCCAATTGCAAAGCATTTTCTATCCATAGAGTAAATAATAGCATTAGGTTATAAAACAAAACCAGTTTATTTTTGTATATTATCATTGTCAAATACGTACATGTTTTTCTGTGTCGTTCTGAGTGGCATAGGATACTCTAGTAATGGGCTTATCGATGATAATTGATGCCCACACTGGTCTCTTCACTGTCGCCCTCCGGAAGCATCAAGTATCATTCCAAAGCAAACACATCCTGACTGTCCTGCCTGCCTGGGTGGCTCTCTGCAAGTGACCTCATCACCCTGAGCCTTGGTGTCTTCACACATACGTAAAAGTGGTGAATAAGATGCCCTCCAGTGTCCTGTCTGCCCAATAGTCTGTGGACTTAGGACCAGGAGAGACTTTACATTGAATATCTTCATTTATATTGTAACTACGTGATGAGTGCCAATCTATCGTCTCCCATCATTACCTTTATCAACTAGACTAATGAAACCAACCGAAGCATGCTCTGACTCCACTGGGAAACCAGGCAGTTAAAAATGGCTAGCATTTATTGAATGCTTGCTGTTTACCAGGTGCTATTCTAAGTGCTTTACATCACTCCTATGATCTTCACAGCCCTGTGAGAAAGGTACAGTTACTCTTCCCACTTTACAGATAAGAACGAGGCCCAGAGAATTGAAGTCACCTATGGAACACTGGAGAGCGGGGCAGTGCCCGAGCAGGACCCAGGACCTGGGCGGCCTGATGCCAGAGTTCTCTCAGTTCCTAAGCCCATGCTCTTCTCCCTGCTGATTTATTTAACATCTGAAAATATATTCAGAATCCACATTTAAAAACCCTGAGGTGAGCCAGCATGTGGCATGGAGGTTAAGGTGCTGGATCCCACGTGGCCTGCTACATAGTTCAAGTTCCAGACCTGGTGGCTTGAAAATCATACTGGGTGTATGTGTGTGCATGCCCCAAATCCTGAGCAAAATGGAGGCGAAGGGGTTGCAGTGTGACCATCCTCCCTAGGGGGTGATTTCTCACTTTCTCTCTCACTGTCTCTTGAGCACAGGCACCCTATTGGAAAAACTGAACAAACAAAAAAGTTTGTAAATAAACAAGCCTGTGTGTGTGTGTGTGTGTGTGTGTGTGTGTGTGTGTGTGTATGCGGACCTGCAATAAAAGTTCTGGTAAGAATGCAGGAATAACTGGACTTGATGTCTGCGAGGCAGTAAAGCCCATGAAATACTAATACATGTATGAGTTTAAGAGCACTGTCTAGCATGACAATTTGTTTTAAAAACATTTCCACAGAATTCAGAAAATAGTGTGATATTCAGTTGTCTACGCCCTGATTTTGAGTTTCCTAAGATGCTTTATCTGAATCAGACTTTCCTGAGGAAATGAATACATTTAAGCCAGAACAAACATGCTATTCATGGAATGTGGTTCTTTTGTGAAAGACCTTGTTTCCTAAACAAATAGGGCCAAGCGTGAAATACTTGCCCAAGATCTGATTTGCATTTCCCCCAGCTCTTTCTAAAGACAATTCTGGAATGTAGGTGTGGTTATCGGAAACCAGTCAGAAAAAGGCAGCAATACCTTTGCATTGTGGAAGAGATGTGGTATTTGTATCCTATGAAGTTTTCTTCTTCTTCAGTCTTTAGAAACTATGTTTTATAGGTTTGTTTAGCCACTTTAAGAGTTTGAAATTTGGGGTCCAGCAGGTGGTGTGGTGGTTAAGGTACTAGATTTCCACATGGTTGACTGAGGTTCAAGTCCTGGCCCCAATGGCTTGTAAATGACAACAATTAATAGATAAATAAATAAATAAATAAATAAATAACTATTTTTTTAAGAAAAAGGAATTTTATATAAAATTAATTTTTACCCTTAAAAGTTTATCATTTAATTGTCATCAATCTGGCATATTTATTAAGTTTCTATTACCATCTCTTCTCGGCCTTTTGGCTAAGATCAAGTGAAGTTTCTATTACAAGAGTTTTTCTTTAAAAAGTAGAACATTTTCTGTGAATTAAATCATATTAATTTTCCTAGAAACCCTTATAGATAAGACAACTTAGAAGGGTCAAAGAAGAGATAAGAATTTCATCTACCCTTCTGCCAGGACAGCCCCAGAATCCTGAGATTACCCCAAGGCACCATCAGTGTCATTTGAAAGCCACAGTAGACATTGTAGCTAAATAATTATTCATGTAAGACTGATTTAAGACTTGGACAACACTGTGGTCATGACTGTTCACTATTATCATTATTCATGATACAGCATGTGTGTGTGTGTGTGTGTGTGTATACAAATGAGAGAGAAAGGAGCACCCTCCACAGGGTCTGGTCACGCTGCAATCCCTTTCCTCCATTCCTCCAGTCTCTCAGATCTTGGGTTCTTGCACGCATGCCTGGCATGTTTCAGGCTGACTGGGCCAGGGATTCTAACTGCAGTCACCATGTGGGATCCATTTTCTCTTAAGCAATACATTACCACTGCACCAAGGAGCCAGTCGATGGTGTTTGTTTGTTTTTTTTTTTATTAAATACTGGTTCTTTTAGGAAACTTTCAACATTACATACAAACTCCAAAAGATAAGATCATTTCTCTCTGACGCACACATGGACTATCCAGCAGGAAGTAGCTTCTGCGATGAATACCCTTTCCACCTGGACAATCCCCATCTGAAGTTTTCTGCAAGTCTAGAGGTGAACTGCAGAACTAAGGAACTGAGGTCAGTGTGAACTGAAGTTTGGCTGAGCACCAGGCTCGGGTCCAAGTGCCTTCCTTAGTGTATCACCTAAGCTAGTCCTCCCTACGACCCTGGGAGGTAGATGTTACTACCCTGTCTTACAGATGAGGAAAACGAGGCTCATCAAGTCCTTTACCCAAGGTGGCACACTTGTGTGTGGTCAAGCCCATATTAGAACAAAACAGTGCACGGGCCGTGCCGTGACCCACTAGGCTCTGCCCAGGGCCATGGGAGGGCACACATGACCAGCAGACCTGCATTTCTATCTCAGCTTCCTTATTGCCATCACTGAGAACACTGTTTCAGGCTGGCAGACTCCAGCCATCCATGTATTTAGCAGAGCTGGGTAATTCTGCCTTTCTTAGTTCTCTCTGCAAACACTCCCCCAAATCCAGGCCTTTCCTCCTTGCTCCACATTTAGATTGTTCACTGGTCTAGCTGGTCTCCTGACTCTGCTCTTGCCCCTCCCATTTTAATCTATTAGAATTCTGACTGGGTAATTTCATGTTTACCCAAAAACGTTCCTTTCCTCCAAAATGAAGTTCAGGCTTGGCATTCAGTATTCTAACACAGACTATCCCCCTCCTAACTTCCAACACCCCCACACACATGCCTTCCCAGTACTCCAGCTCCCCTCTTTATGACAGAGTTTCTTCCAGGAGCACAGCTCTGCTCAGTTCTCCTCACTTGCATGTAGAGGTGACCTTGAGCACATCACTTCACTGCTCCAAGCCTCAGGTTTTCCACATAAAGGTTTGGATTTCTCCCTAAGGTTCCTTTAAAAGCTCCAAATTTCCTTCTAAGATACAATGAATAAGTCCTATAGAAAATGTCTGGCCTTTTGGAAATAAAGCCTGACTTGGAAATGAGTATACATTTAAACCAGATATATACATTGAATCTTCAAGGACTTAGTCAACAGATATTTTTAAGGCCAACTTGATGCCATGTTTTGTGCTAGTCTCTTAGAGGACAAGATTCCCCCTCTGAACAAGAGGGGACAGACATGTAAAAAACTGAATTCCATCAGAGGTTGTACAATTACCGTGTGTAGGAGACAGAAGTACCAAGAGGAGTAATACAGGAAAATTACTGAATAAACAAAAATTGTGTTTTAGTAAAATAGGTGACGAGATTCACAAGTTAGTAAAAAGTCTAAGAACACTTCCACCTGCGAGGTGGGACAGGGCGACCCACGAGGACGGCTGAGCCACTGTAGGAAGTCTGTGGTTTGCACATCTGCCGTTAGCTTGCGTCAGACTCTGAGGAGGGGGGTATGTATTCTGGAAATAGGTCAGACTAGAGAACCCGGACCCTCACACATTGCTGTGCAAATGCAAATTGATACAGTCACTTTGAAAACAGTCTGGCTCTTCCAAAAAATGTTAAACATAAACTTAATCACACAGCCCCAAAACTGCACTCCCAGGTATCCACCCAAGAGAAATATCAGCGTGTTTATACAAAGATTTGTATATAAATGTTCATAATAGCATCATTTATAATAGCAAAGCAAAATGGAAACAATTCAAATGTCCAGCTGGCAAATGGGTAAACAAAATGTGCTGAATCCATGCACTGAAATACTACTTGGCAATAAAAAAGGAATGAAGTCCTTTTTTTCCGACCCCTTTGTTTGTGTGTGTGTATTGTTCGTTGAGAGTACCTAGATCTCTTCGCAGCAGATGTTGAGTGTACCATGCTTTAACTGCCGTCCCTGTGCTGTGCACTTACCCCTGCAGGTGTGTACACTTTGCCAGCACCTCCCCACTCCCCCTTCCCACCCCACTCCTGGGGCCACGCTTCCACTCTCGTTCCTGTGAGTGGGAATGATGCATGCTGAGATGTGGTTGAAAACTGTTTTAAGTACAAGAAGCCAATCACAAAGACCACACAGTATAAGTCTGCCTCCATGAAATATCCAAAAAAAGACAAATCTATAGAGACAGGAAGATTGAAGGTGACTTGGCCTGGAGATGGCAATGGGGAGTGAATACACAAGGAACCACTTTGGGGTGACTGGGTTCTGGTGAAGGTTGAACAACACTAGTTTTACTAGAATGCATTGAATCCAACACTTAAAAAGAGATTGATTTTAAAGTATATAAATGTATAGTATATAAAGTATATAAATGTAAAGTATATAAAGTATATAAATGATAGAATGTGAGGGGGGATTGTTTTACAAGCACAGGGAGGGGAGAACTTTCTTCATGGTCATGTTTGAAAAGAGGGAGCTGTAAGAATTTTGAGTGGCCAGGCCTTTCCTCCTCTTTACCCTGTGATGAAGTAGACTGGGGGCCGAGGTGAGGGGATGAGCTACGTGGAGGACCTTTTCACAGTTTCTGGTCCTTCCTAAACTTGGAAGCCTCCTGTCCTTGTCTGTAGTAAGATGTGCAGGCAAACTGAAGCTGTGTCCCTGCTGGACCTGCAGCCTCTCTCAGCTCTGAGTTGATAAAGTCTCTGAGTTGGAGCCTGTCGCTCCCTGGTAAGGTGACCATTAGGTACACAATGGCCAGTGGTCATTCTCCATCACCGACACCTACCCTGGTCAGTGTCCCCTCTGCACATTCTTGTCAAAAAGCCATACTGAGCCTTTTCCTCACTCCCTGGCTCCCTCCACCCATCTTATTCACAATGACTATTAAAAATTTGCGTCAGAAATGCATAGCAGACTACACTCAGGTGTCTCCTAAGCTGTTCTTGCTTGACTGATTCCCTCCTGACTGTTGGTGAAGACTGGCTTTTGAATGGTTGGTTTAAAAAAAAAATAGTACTTACTGGAACCTAACCAGGTAGACACGAGTGGACACATGTGCTGGAGAAACCCTTTTCTTTTCTTTCTTTTGGAGAGGTTTTTGCTATAGGGCGCATGCGCTTGCCAGAAAGACAGAGGGAGACAGAGAGATAGAAAGCGAGAAATCACTCCCTAGAGGGGATGGCCACGCCGCAATCCCTTCTCCATTCTCCTCTCGGGATCTTGGGCACTTATGCACACGTGCCCAGCGTGAGTTTAAGCCACTAGGCCCAGGACTTGAACCGCGGTCGACATAGCTATTACGCCAACTGCTGGTCCAAAACCCTTAACAGAGGACATCATGGATACTGGGTGGTCTGTATACCTAAACTGAAACCATGACGTTTTCCTTTTTGCCAGTAAACCAAAGAGCAGATCCTTGAAACCTTGCCTTTGACACACATAACCAGAAACTGCACCCTCATCCTGGTCATGCCTGGCTCCTCTGCTGCTCGCCCACTCTGCTCTGAATTGTCTTACTTCAAACACTCTGTTATGGCAAGGGCACTCTGGGATACCTGCAGGGAAGTATTCATTTTATTTTGCAGTCAAACGTTCTCAGTACCGTGATCGTTCGAGTTAGTTGCCCCTTCTGTCCTAGAGCTGATTATCAGCACTGTCTCCTGCCGCGTTGCTCTGAAGTCATGCTTGAGCCTTGACTATCCTCTCTTCTCCCTTTTTCTTGTTCTGTACTCGGGGCCAGCTGCATAATTTGTGGGACCCCCTTGTTCACAAACCAGTGAGGATTTCAAGATGACAATTGCAGAGCATTAAATCAAACGTGGGGTCATTCTCAACTTGTTTCCCAAGGGAAAACTCTAATGCCTGTAAGGCACGTGGGGATGAACCACAGAGGCTGCTGGGGGCCGGAGGTAGGACTCTATCTCAGCATTCCAGTGACCCATTGATGGCTTGCTGTTGCCAGATGGCTACCAGGCAGCTCTGCTGAACTCTAGCGTTAGATATGAACTTTAAGACGTCATGGAGTCCCTGTAGTTCATGGTGAGTTTAGAAGGAAGGTGGTGGGATGACAGTCAGACCCAGGTGACCTCTAAGAACCAGGAAATGGGAGATGTTCTCTTTGATATTCCTTCTCTTCTGACCTGTCAGTCTCTCTGTCTCCAGCACAAACTTTGGGTGTAAATAAATACCTTTTTCCCAAGTCAGGTTTTTTTTTTTTTAATTTTATTGGCAAATGGGTAAACAAAATGTGCTGAATCCATGCACTGAAATACTACTTGGCAATAAAAAAGGAATGAAGTCCTTTTTTTCCGACCCCTTTGTTTGTGTGTGTGTATTGTTCGTTGAGAGTACCTAGATCTCTTCGCAGCAGATGTTGAGTGTACCATGCTTTAACTGCCGTCCCTGTGCTGTGCACTTACCCCTGCAGGTGTGTACACTTTGCCAGCACCTCCCCACTCCCCCTTCCCACCCCACTCCTGGGGCCACGCTTCCACTCTCGTTCCTGTGAGTGGGAATGATGCATGCTGAGATGTGGTTGAAAACTGTTTTAAGTACAAGAAGCCAATCACAAAGACCACACAGTATAAGTCTGCCTCCATGAAATATCCAAAAAAAGACAAATCTATAGAGACAGGAAGATTGAAGGTGACTTGGCCTGGAGATGGCAATGGGGAGTGAATACACAAGGAACCACTTTGGGGTGACTGGGTTCTGGTGAAGGTTGAACAACACTAGTTTTACTAGAATGCATTGAATCCAACACTTAAAAAGAGATTGATTTTAAAGTATATAAATGTATAGTATATAAAGTATATAAATGTAAAGTATATAAAGTATATAAATGATAGAATGTGAGGGGGGATTGTTTTACAAGCACAGGGAGGGGAGAACTTTCTTCATGGTCATGTTTGAAAAGAGGGAGCTGTAAGAATTTTGAGTGGCCAGGCCTTTCCTCCTCTTTACCCTGTGATGAAGTAGACTGGGGGCCGAGGTGAGGGGATGAGCTACGTGGAGGACCTTTTCACAGTTTCTGGTCCTTCCTAAACTTGGAAGCCTCCTGTCCTTGTCTGTAGTAAGATGTGCAGGCAAACTGAAGCTGTGTCCCTGCTGGACCTGCAGCCTCTCTCAGCTCTGAGTTGATAAAGTCTCTGAGTTGGAGCCTGTCGCTCCCTGGTAAGGTGACCATTAGGTACACAATGGCCAGTGGTCATTCTCCATCACCGACACCTACCCTGGTCAGTGTCCCCTCTGCACATTCTTGTCAAAAAGCCATACTGAGCCTTTTCCTCACTCCCTGGCTCCCTCCACCCATCTTATTCACAATGACTATTAAAAATTTGCGTCAGAAATGCATAGCAGACTACACTCAGGTGTCTCCTAAGCTGTTCTTGCTTGACTGATTCCCTCCTGACTGTTGGTGAAGACTGGCTTTTGAATGGTTGGTTTAAAAAAAAAATAGTACTTACTGGAACCTAACCAGGTAGACACGAGTGGACACATGTGCTGGAGAAACCCTTTTCTTTTCTTTCTTTTGGAGAGGTTTTTGCTATAGGGCACATGCGCCCGCCAGAAAGACACAGAGAGACAGAGAGACAGAGGGGATGGCCACGCCGCAATCCCTTCTCCATTCTCCTCTCGGGATCTTGGGCACTTATGCACACGTGCCCAGCGTGAGTTTAAGCCACTAGGCCCAGGACTTGAACCGCGGTCGACATAGCTATTACGCCAACTGCTGGTCCAAAACCCTTAACAGAGGACATCATGGATACTGGGTGGTCTGTATACCTAAACTGAAACCATGACGTTTTCCTTTTTGCCAGTAAACCAAAGAGCAGATCCTTGAAACCTTGCCTTTGACACACATAACCAGAAACTGCACCCTCATCCTGGTCATGCCTGGCTCCTCTGCTGCTCGCCCACTCTGCTCTGAATTGTCTTACTTCAAACACTCTGTTATGGCAAGGGCACTCTGGGATACCTGCAGGGAAGTATTCATTTTATTTTGCAGTCAAACGTTCTCAGTACCGTGATCGTTCGAGTTAGTTGCCCCTTCTGTCCTAGAGCTGATTATCAGCACTGTCTCCTGCCGCGTTGCTCTGAAGTCATGCTTGAGCCTTGACTATCCTCTCTTCTCCCTTTTTCTTGTTCTGTACTCGGGGCCAGCTGCATAATTTGTGGGACCCCCTTGTTCACAAACCAGTGAGGATTTCAAGATGACAATTGCAGAGCATTAAATCAAACGTGGGGTCATTCTCAACTTGTTTCCCAAGGGAAAACTCTAATGCCTGTAAGGCACGTGGGGATGAACCACAGAGGCTGCTGGGGGCCGGAGGTAGGACTCTATCTCAGCATTCCAGTGACCCATTGATGGCTTGCTGTTGCCAGATGGCTACCAGGCAGCTCTGCTGAACTCTAGCGTTAGATATGAACTTTAAGACGTCATGGAGTCCCTGTAGTTCATGGTGAGTTTAGAAGGAAGGTGGTGGGATGACAGTCAGACCCAGGTGACCTCTAAGAACCAGGAAATGGGAGATGTTCTCTTTGATATTCCTTCTCTTCTGACCTGTCAGTCTCTCTGTCTCCAGCACAAACTTTGGGTGTAAATAAATACCTTTTTCCCAAGTCAGGTTTTTTTTTTTTTAATTTTATTTTTTTCTTTAAAAAGTGTAATTATTTTATTTTTATTTTTGGAGAAGTTTTTGCTATAGGGTGTGTGCACTCGCTAGAAAGAGAGAGACCGACAGAAAGTGAGAAATCACCGCTCCCCCCGGCCACACTGCAATCCCATCTCCTCCATTTTCTTCTCGGGATCTTGGGCACGCATGCACACATACCTGGCATGAGTTTAAGCCACCAGGTCTGGGACTCAAACTGCAGCTGATTACATGGGAGTCCAGCGACATATTTAATTTTTTTACTTCAATTTCTTTTATACATTCAATCACATGTTACTTAACTTGCAAAGTGAATATTCCAACACGTGTACATTTCTCACCAGTCCAGGTAACAATGCTATAAAGTTATCTTCAATAGATAAAAACCCATTTCTTTGTCCCATAAGTGACTTGCATCTCTGTTTTTCTTCTTAATGTCCTTCCGATTCTTGCTACTGATGCATTTTCCTCTTCTGACCTCTTGCTGTGCCCTGTCCCCAGATCCTAGCTACTCAACTTGGAAAGTGTTCACTTTCTTCAGTGTTAAAGATGGACATTGAATTTATCAGTGCCGGAGTGGGCTTCGTGCAGCACTCATGCCTGCTGGAGCATCCCCATGTGTCCTTTCCCAACTCCCACACCGAAAGTCAAAAAGTGGGGTACACAGTGCTAGTTTCCATGTGATTGTGCATTGTAAACTTAACATCAAAATGAAAATGAAACCATTTTGATTTTGACATTTCTTTAATACCCTTCCCACATCCAATCAGCCCACCCCACCACCCCGCTTCTAATAGCTAGAGTCTCTTAGGAAACAGAAAAAGTTGTTGATGTTTAACTCTTTCCATTAAATTGATAAGTGCTGATCTAATATTTAAGCGTTTATTATTTATTGCTGTGAGGATTTGTATATTTTATACACTTTTCTCCCAAATAGTTGACGTTTAAAGTTATTGTACGTCTGGTTGTTTTATATTTCATTATTCAACATAAAGTGTGTTTTTTATTTAAAATTGAAAAAACAAATTAGCAGTTAGTGTGGAGGCTAACATGGCTGGATCCCACATGGCTGATTACTTAGTTTGAGTCCCAGACCCAGTGGCTTGCAAATCACACCAGGCACGTGTTTGTGTATGCCCAAAATCCTGAGAGGAGAATAGAGAAGGGATTATACTGTGGTCATCCCTTCTGGCTGGTGCCTTCTCACATTCTCTCTCTGTCTCTGTCTCCAGAAAGCACAGGTACCCCATAGCAAATTCAAAATAAATAAATAAGGAAAAATAAAAGAACTGTTAGTGGCCCAAATTAGAGCTGGTAACTAGAGATCTAGCTTCTGCAAAGACTTCTTGAATCTTAACGATTAGAGTAAAATAAGAATTCTATTCAAGTCTTAGGAAATACAGGATTTTTAAAAAGTAAGAAACTGGGCCAGCCCCATAGCCTAGCGGTTGAGGGAGCCAAATTCCAGAGGGCTCACCATGGTTCAAAACACTGACAAGATGGAGAAATGGAGGCAAAGGGGTTGCATCATGACTATGCCCAATTGGGGGGTGGGGGGTGGGGTGGTTTCTTCCTCTCCGTCTGTGGCCAGTGTACACACACATTTTGGCAATCTCTTTTAAGTTTAAATCTGTTAAGGGTTAATGGGAAGACAAAATTAAATACCGATTAATAAGAATAAGGAACTTAACTTTGCCTGTTTCTATTTATCTCCTAGCCATATACTTCTTTTGTTGCAGTGATCATTGGGAATTATCAACAGTGCTAGTTAGCGCTTTTTATTTTGAGAAAGCATAATGGAGCTAAAACCCTAGCTAGTCAGTCCCTCTGTTCATGCTGTCACTGGGAAGGTGGCAGGGCAGCCCCTGAGGACAGCCTGCTCACCAGTGAATGCAGAACAACCCCCTCTTAAGTCAAGATCATGAACCTTTATGACCCAAAGAAAAGAACACTTAGTAGAGATTTTTTTTTTGTAGTTTATTTCTTTATTTCTTCCATGAACAAGAGATTGACAGTCTTCCAACAGAGTCTGAACCTTGCAACCCTAGCCTCAGTCAGCCCCAGATCATGGACATGCGAGTACCTAGCATGCCCCGTGAGTTCTCTGGACATGAACTCAGAAACTTCTGAAGTGGATCAGCCTCAAAGCATGTCACACGTTATATCACTGCTATGCCATCATCCTGCCCTAGTGGGGATCTTTCAAATGAACAAATACAGAATTGGAATTTTTTTTTTTTTTTGCCTTTTTTTTAGAGAGATTTTTGCTATAGGGTACATGCACTCACTGGAGAGATACACAGAGAGAGAAAGTGGGAAATCACCCCCCCAGAGGGGTTGGCCATGCCACAATGCCTTCTCCATTCTCCTCTTGGGATTTTGGGCACACACGCAACATGTGCCTAGCATAAATTTTTTTATTTTCATTTTTTGGAGAGATTTTTGCTTAAGAGCACATGCACTCACCAGAGAGATACAGAGAGACAAAAAGTGAGAAATCATCCCCCAGGGGCATGGCCATACCATAATTCCTTCTCCATTCTCCTCTTGGGATGTTGGGCATGCACATGGGCCTGACATGAGTTTTAAGCTGTTGGGTCCGGGACTTGAACCACGGTAAATTACATGGGAGTCCAGCAATGTAACTATTATGCCATCTGCTAGCCCCCAGGGTTGGTTTTAAAACAAAAGTAAAATACAGTTATAAAAGAAAGCAACTCTGGGACCAGCAGTTGGCATAATGGCTATGTCACTGGACTCCCATGAGTCGACCACGGTTCGATTCTGGTGGTTTAAACTCATGCTGGGCAAGTGTGCATGCATGGCCAAGATCCTGAGAGGAAAATGGAGGAGAAGAGATTGCAGAGGGGCCATTCCCCCCTCCGGGGGTGATTTCTCACTTTGTCTCTCTGTCTCTCTATGTCTTTCTGGTGGCAAGTGCACTCGCTCTATAGCTAAAACCTCTCCAAAAATAAAAAGGAAGCGACTCAAGATTCATCTCTCGTCGTAAGCAGAATACAGCCGGAAATGCAGTACTGTGAGGGATTTTTTTTCGGCGTGCCCCTGGAATGTATGGGAAAGCAGTTCTGCAGACTGGAACGCCTGGTCAACCGGCTCTGTGTGAGGACCTGGCTTGAGTTTTCAGGCTAGTTATGGTCATTACAGTTCACAAAGAATGTGGAGACGCTGATTTGTCCAGAGAACAATGAAAACAATGTTAGGAGTGATGACACATTGATATTATACAAAAAAGAACTGGGATATTTTTGCCCATAGAGAAAAAAATTAACCCCTTCTTATGTAAAATACGAAACTAGATAAGGAATATGCCACAAGACTTTTAACAGTAAGTGTCATGAAAGGCCTGGTTAAAAGATCTTTGTTATTCAGAAGAAGAAAAACATTACTGTTAGCACCTTAGTGTAAGGACCCTTATACAGAATTCCCTTAATGGAATCCCAGCAGAGGATAAAATTTAGCTTTATAGGGACCAGCGGTTGCCGTAATGGCTATGTCGCTGAACTCCCACGTAGTCGACTGCAGTTCGAGTTCCGGACCTAGTGGCTTAAACTCGTGCCAGGCATGTGTATGTGCATGCCCAAGACACCAAGAGGAGAATGGAGAAGGAATTGCGGCGTGACCATCACCCCTAGGGAGTGATTTCTTGCTTTCTGTCTCTTTCTAGTGATTGCATGTGCCCTATAGCAAAATCTTTTCAAAAAAAAATTTAGCTTTATAAATTGGTATGGGGGGGCAGACATCTTTACTAACCTGTAATTGGAGCTTAGCATTTCCTACAATCAGGAACATAGGCAAGGAACTCATAGAACTGGCGACACCTATGACTTCCTCACCAGCCACAATTCAACATATTTTCATATTGTTGTTGCTATGAAGATAAATTTGCATTCATCTCTTAAAATAAGGTACTTAGTTTGCTTGTGGCAATTACAAACTCACAAAAATTGGTTTACTCTCTGCCTTTAACAACTGAAAATCAGGTTACATTTGTATTAGCTGGTGCCATGATGGTTAAGGCAACCAGATACCCCACAGCTGACTGTGTGGTTCAAGTCCTGACCTGGCAGCTTGAGAAACAGTGTGTGCATGTACATATGCATGCCCAGAATCCCAGAGGGAGGAGGAAATGGAGACAGGAATACGGTGTGACCATCCCCCATGGGGAGTGCTCTCTTGCGCACTCTCTCTCTCTCTCTAATCTTTCTTTGGTGAGCACACGCGCCCTCTAACAAATTTACAAAACAAACAAACAAAAAACAGCCAACATTAATGGAATAACAATTTTCAGACATGGGTGAACAGGCAGCACTGAATGGTGATCTCTAAGAAAAGGGAAATAAACCAGCTGAGCCCAAGGCTTGCTCACTGCTCAGAGAGCTCCCAGGAGGGATCCAGGTGGCACCTGATGCTCTGTCCACACAGCTGAGAGTTCAAGGCCAAGCAGCTGGAACCCAAAGAGAGCAGAGGACTGGAAAGGAGAAAGCTACTCGGAGAGTGAGCCCTGGATTGCAGAGGGTTCCCCTGCAGTCTTCAGCTGAGTCATCAACAGCACACGCCCGCGAGGAAACTACCTGAAGCTGGGAAAGAACCACCCCCAGGATTAGAGGGAACAAAAACTGGAGCTCACACAGGCCCAAGAATAGTTTCTTTTCTCACCAGTCAGACTAGAAAACCTCACAATTCCTGGGACAGCTGGTGGAGTGGGGCACAGTTAGCCTAGACGGAAAGGTGCTCTCCCTAATGGAAGGAGGCTGCTTGATGATGCTGAAAAATAAACCTCAAAAGCAGAAGTAGGCAAGCTTTTACTGTGAAGGTCCAGATAGAGAATATTCTCAGTTTTGCAGAACATACAGTCTCTGCTGCAGCAACGCGTACCATGAAAGCAACCATAGCACAAAAACAGTCATAGGCAATATGTAAATGAGTGAGAGTGGCTGTATTCCAATACAACTTTATCAGTAGACACTGAGCTTTTTGTTTAATTTTTGTATGCCACACAATATTATTTTGACATGTTCAATCATTTAAAAATATAAAAATCATTCTTAACTCACATAGAAAGAGAAGAGGGGCCAGAACTAGATGGGGCTGTAGTTTGTTGACCTTTGATCAAAAATATTAAAATTGGGGACCAGCAGATGGCATGATTACAGCTCTGGACTCCCACATAGTCAGCCATGGTTTGAGTCCCAGACCCAGCAACTTGAAACTCATGCTGGTGGGCATGTGTGTGTGTGTGTGCACAAAATCCCAAGAGGAGAATGGAAAAGAGGATTGTGGTATAGCTATTCTCCCCTGGGGGCATGGTTTATTGCTTTCTGCCTCTCTGCCTCCATCTCTCTCTTTTTTTCTCTCTCTCTCTGGTGAGTGCATGCACCCTATAGCAAAAATCTCTCTTTAAAAAAAAAATTGAAATTGGACCAGCCTAATGGCCCAGTGGCTAGGCAGCTAAACCCCACATGGATAACCATAGTTTGAGTCCCAGCCTGGAGACTTGAAAAACATACTGACCACATGTACATGCATGCTCCAAATCCTGCTAGGATGGAGAAATGGGGGAGAAGGGATTGCAACATGACCAAGCCTCATTGGGGTTCTCTCTCTCTTCCTCGATAGCATATATACTTTCAGGCAATTAGGAAAAAAACTGAAACTGTTTCCAATTAACTGTGTACTAAAACAAGGCTCAAAAATATTAAAAACACTACAAACAAAGAAACAAATAAAACAAATCGTCAAACTCATAATGCCTAGCATCCAATCAGAAAATCCAGACATGCAATGAAACAGGGAAATAGGATCCACAGTAAAGAGAAAAATTATGTAATAAAAATAGACCCCAAAATTTTGCAGATGGTAGAATTAGTAGACAAGGACACTAAAACAGCTACCAAAAACAGACTCTAAGACTGGATTGTAGCTTAGGCGTAAGGGAGCAGAATTTCACATGGCTGACCATGGTTTGCATCTGGCCTGGTGGTTGGAAAAACATGCTGGGTGTGCATGTGTACATACCCAGATCTTAACAGGATGGAGAACTGAAGAAGGGGGGTTGGGGTGACCGCATCCCCTTGGGCGATGCTTTCTTCCTCTCCCTCTCTCTCTCTGTCTCTCTCTGGCAAACACACATACCCTCTGGCGATAATAAAGAAAATACTCTTCCTTTGTCCAAAATGGTAGAGGAAAGCATGAGGGTATTCTAAAGAGACATGGAAGGTATAAAAATGACCTTAATCAAATTTCTGGAAATACAAATTACATCTACAATGAAAAACATACCAGGCGGGATTAACATCAGAGTAGTCATTGTGGGGAGAATAAAACAAAAACAAAAACAAAGAAACAGGTTGAAATACAATAGAAACTACCCAAATTGAAACACAGGGAGAAAATAATTGGGATGGGGAGGGAATGAAAGAAAACATATACACACATATAGAGAAAACATCTTTCTTGACTCCGTTGAGGAGCAGAGAGGTGGGGTCTTGGGAGGCTGGGTTTGTTTTAGGCAGCATCTCACAGCCATATGGGTTCAAATGATCACCAGTTCTGGCTGCCAGCATCTGATTTCTTTTTTCTTTTTTTTTTTTTGGCGGGGGGGGGAGAGGTTTTTGCTATAGGGTGCATGTGATCACCTGAAAGCAAGAAATCACCCCTCCCGGGGAGATGGCCACGCCACAATCCCTTCTCCTCCATTCTCCTCTCAGGATCTTGGGCACGTATGCACATGTGCCCGGTGTGAGTTTAAGCCACTGTGTCCAGGACTTGAACCGTAGTCGACTACATGGGAGTCCAGCGACATAGCCATTATACCGTCTGTTGGTCCCAGCAACATCTGATTTCTAATATCCAAGACAAGTAAGGAGGAACCTTAAACAAAAACAACTTCCAAAATTAGATTGAAGCTCCTACATCATTTAAATAATCCTTCTAGATGTAGGAGTAATATTATGAATGAATAAGGCAGACCCAGCCTAGGTGGCACAGTTTAAGATGTACTGGATTGCAGTACTAGAGGCCACATGACTGACCACTGGTTCAGATCCTTGGTCCAGTTGCCCTGAAACAAGCTAGGCTTGCATACAGGCTCCCAGAATCCTGGGGAACTGGAAGTCCAGAGGAAGGGGATTTGAAGATATTGTCTAGACTGTTTCTCTCTCTCTCTCATGTATACACATGCACTTTCTATCATTAATAAAAATTAAATAAAACTTTGGACATAACAATAACTGGAGTAGGTTAGAATACAACAAAATCAAAATGTGGACTTCTCAGGAGCAGAAGGTCAAGCTGTAGCACTTAAGGGTGTGAGTGGTGACAATGAGAGAAATTAATACCAGGAAAGTCTATTAGATCTGTCTTTC
>NW_006159822.1:1870766-1906714 GCF_000334495.1 Tupaia belangeri chinensis | reverse complement strand
TTGCCTTAAAACAAAATCCCTCAAGCATCTCCCAGCGATTTGTTGGATTGACAGATGCCTTTAAAAAGAAAGACAACATCCTTGGAAAGAATTTCTTTCCCTCCCTTCTTTCCTTCATCTGTTCGTCTGCCTATTCAGCCACTGGTCAGATCCCACCATGGTCCTAGTTCTGTGCTAGATACTGGGATTAAAAATTACTAAGACCCACAGGGTCAGACAGTGGCACAGTAGTGATGCAACCAGACCACAACGGGCAGGTTCTGGGTTTGTGTCTTGAGGCCTCCTTGAACATACAGGGCATGTGTGTATGTCTGTGATCTGGGTTGGCTGAGACTGAGGATGGATCATGGCATGAAGACCCTGCTGGGGATGCTTGTGTCAGTCTGTCTGTCTCTCTCACTCTCATGGAAGAAATACATAAGTAAGCTTTTTCAAAAATGACTAAGACCAAGATCCCACCCCAAAGGAGCTGACCACTGATCAGGAACACAGATCAGAACAATGAAACTTCTTAGCAGTACAATGCATGAGGCACAGGTCTCATGAAGCAACTCCCATTTTGCTTCTTGCTTTCTCACTGTGCTGGATACACTCATCTCCCTCCCTTGCTGTGCTCTCCTGGGCGTGGAACCTACATCTAAGTCATGTATGTCCCCTAAGCATCAAGGGTTCTCAAAATGGGGTCCAGGATTCCCTTAACAATGGACCTGAAGAGTTGCTTAAAGTGCAGATACCCACCCCAGACTGAGTCAAAATCCTGAGAGGTGGGCCATGAATCTGCCTGTTAACATGCCGACCAAGTGATTGTCATTCACACCCTGGTTGAGGACTCTGTCCGATGCAACTGGCGTGTAAAGAAAAGGCTGGGAAAACCCAATAGCCTACTGATTAAGAGAGCCAGATCCCACGTGGCTGACCATGGTTTGAATCCCAGTCCTGGTGGCTTGAACAACACACTGATGATGTGCTCATGCATATCCTAAATCCCCAAAGGATGGAGAAATGGCAGAAAAGGAATTGCAGTGTCACCACACCCCATTGAGGGATGCTCTCTCTCTCTGTCTCTCTCCAGTGAGCACATACACCCTCTGGAAATTTTTCTTTTAAAAATGAAAATAAAAAAAGAAGAATTAATGTTTGTTAATAAAGCTAAGCAGAACAACAAACATTCTTGGAAAAGGCACATTATGCATGGATTCAAAATTTTTGCACCAAAATAAGCTTGTGCTTTCATTCCATTTTTTCACCTTTCTGAAGTCCCCTCATATATCCATTGTAATTATAGCTATCTAAACAATGTAGTCCTTAGTACAGAGTCGTAGGTCTTTTCTTTTGTTAGCCTTCTGATGAACTGAAGGACTGACGATCCTTTCACCCTTACTCAGTTCATCACCCTGCCTTTCGTCTTTCACTGTACAGATTTGTTTTGGTCACCCCACTTAGGGGCTTCTTTTCATCTCTACCCCCCAGGTTCAAGTCTTAATGAAGACAAACCAATACACACCAAATACACCCTCTCATTCCACACTGGCCCTGTAGCACAGTGATTAAATGCTATGCATTGGGAACCAAATTCCACATGCCCAACTGTGGTTCAAGAACTGGCTCTAGAGGCTTGAAAATTCTGATAGGATAGAGAAATGTAGGAAAAAAGATTGTGGCATGACTATGCTCCATTGGGATGTGTTTTCTTTCTTTCTCTCTCTGGAGCTAGGCTCAGTCAATATTTATGATATGAATATTGGAGTCATTGAGAAAATAATGTTTCCTAAACTCCAATTGTTCAAGCTTTCCTCATCAGAGCTTTGTCATAACCACTTGTGGTTTGTATTATTATTTACTTAACTTTTAAAAAAATTTTTTTAAATTGAATACATAGGGTGAGTGTACTCACTAGAGAGACAGAAAGACAGAGAGAGAGAGAGAGAGAGAGAGAGAGTGAGAAAGCACCCCCAAGGGGCAATGGCCATGTTGCAATCCCCTCTTCTCCATTCTCCTCTTGGGATTTTGGGCATACACGCACACGCACCCAGAAGACATGCTTTTCAAGCCACTGAGTCCAGGACTCAGCGTGTGCAGAAAGCCATATGGGATACAGCCACCTTAACCCCCATGCCACCAGCTGGCCCTACGTATCTTTTTGTTTTTCAAATAATGATTTATTTAATTTTATTTATTATTATTATCATTTTAAAATTTGCTATGGAGCATGTGCACTCACCAGACACACACACACACACACAGAGAGAGAGAGAGAGAGAGAGAGCACTACAGAGAGAACGGAAAAATGAGAAAGCAAGCTGTCAGGTCCAGGACTTGAACAGTAGTCAGCCATGTTGGAGTCCAGTACCTCAAGCACTATGTCACCAGCTGGCCCCTCTCCTTAACTTTTTAAAGTGAGTTTAATCAACCTACTTTTAAAAATGCTCAGCTTTGGGACCAGCAGTTAGCGTAATGGCTATGTTGCTGGACTCCCATGTAGTCGACCACAATTCGCGCCCCGGACCCGGTGGCTTAAACTCACACCGGGCGCGTGCGCGTGCGCGGGCGTGCCCAAGATCCCGAGAGGAGAGTGGAGGAGAAGGGATTGCGGCATGGCCATCCTCCCTGGGGGGTGATTTCTCACTTTCTGTTTCTCTGTCTCTCTCTGTCTGGCAAGCACATGCACCCTTTGGCAAAAACCTTTCCAAAAAAAAAAAAAAAGCTCAGCTTTCTCCTAAATAATAATATACATAAAGTCATGGTTTTGATATGCTAAATGTATTCTAAAATACATTAAAGTCAATATGTAATAGTACATTTTTAAAAACAGGTGTTATTGAAGCACCGAGCATCATCTTGAATGGACTGTGGGAAGCTCTTGCATAGAGCAGGCCTGGGAGTCCTGGAGGCACCCAAAGCCTCCCCACCCTCCTCCAGGTTCTCCTAAGGATATCCCTCCACCACCGCACAGCGATGAAAGAAATCCCCGAGAGCCTGGTGACACCAATGTGAAGCTTTGGCTATTCATCATCCAGGCATACCTGCTCGCCCACTGCGGTTGAGATTTCAGCATTGATTGTCAGAAAGTTCAGACCCAGGAGCGGGACATGCTGGCCAGCCCATCAGTTTCACATGAGAAATGTGAGCCGGGGCCCATGGCTCCAGGCTCTGGTGCTACCCGTCCTGAGTCACCCACGCAGCTCAGCCAGGCGTTCCTGCTGCTCCCCCAAGTCTAACCAGGAGCTCACCAGCATGTCCCAGCAATCTCTTTGAAGCAGGTGACACCCCTGTCAGCCATGGGAGCTTTGTACGACGAGGCTGTCTCTTGAAACCCTGGGGCATTTGCATCCTATAGATGTTAGTTAGTTAATTATTTACTTTCACGTGAATCTCTGTCTGCCTTTGAGGCAATGTATGTCCGCGTCATTCCACGTGTCAGAGATGCTTGTTTAATGCCAGCAGAAGAAAACAAGTTTCTCTCCACACTGAGCTAAAGGCAAGGTGGCAGCTGGCAGATGGCTTACGGTTCACCCAAGTGAACACGGAACCCCAGACGTGTTTTGAGGGGCTGCAGCCGAGGGCACATATCAAGTCACAGATGGGAACCGGGTTTGGCTGCTCCATGAACAAAGAGGGATTGCAACATGTTTTTAGCTAACCTCAGCTCTGCAGAGACGGCCACTCAGGGACTAAGGTTTAGGGAAGTCAAGCGTCCTTCAGCGCTTTTCCCAGAACAGCTGGACGTGTCAGAAGACCCAAGTTCCAATTTCACTCTCTTACTAGCTCTGTGACCTGAGGTGACTGCCCTTAGCGTCTCTGTGCCTGAGCGCTTCCACCTGTGGGAAGGCGGCCTTGCTGCCGCTTTGCATGCCTCCGGGGGCTATATCTGGATTGCGGAATGCGATATCATGCGCTGGACGATGTTGAACACTTCTGAGGCTGGAATCAAGCTCTGGTGGGCGGGGATCTGAAGCCTGCGTGGCCAGCCAGGTCTTAGGAGTCCCTGCTCCTGCTTTCTAAGCAGTTGCAGTGTATCCGAATGCATGTGAATGCATGAAAATGAAGGGACGCAAAGCACCAACAGGCTCATCAGGGATATCCCAGGGGTAGGTGGGGGAAGAGAGGGACCAGGATTGAGGGTGGGGTAGATAATTGTTCTAAAATTCATATTCAGGAGCCAGCCAAATGGTGTGATGGTTGAGGCAACTGGAACCCAAATGGTGAATTGCGCAGTTCAAGTTCTGGACCCAGTGGCCTTGGAAAACACATCAGGCGGGCGTGCATGTGTGCCATAAATCCCAAGGGGAGAAGGGAGGAGAAGGGATTGCAGTGTGGCCATTTCCCCTGGGGGGTGATTTTTCTCGCTCTCTCTCTCTCTCTCTCTCCCTCCTCTCTCTCTCTTTCTCTTTGGCAAGTGCTCATGCCCATTAGCAAAAACAGACAAATAGAAAACATGTTGATGTCTTTACAATTAATTTAGTTTTTTTCAAGACAACTATAGAGTCAAATTGCATTACCAGACCCGTGAGGTAGACATTATGGTAGTCCCCATTGCCTTGTCTGAGTGTGACAAGACCCCCAGTGGAAGCCTGAAACTGCAATTAGTACTGAAACCTCTATATGCTATTTTTTCTATCCGATAAGCAACCTGGATACTACATAGCCAACAGGCAGGTGGGTGTTGTGTGCACTGGTTATGCTGGGCAAAGGGCTGATTCGCATCCCGGGCAGGACAGAGTGGGATGGTGCATGATTTCATCATGCTATTCAGAACGGTGTGCACTTTAGAATTTATGAATTGTTTATTTCTGGAATTTTCCATTTACTATTTCCAAACCACAGTTGAAGTTAGGTAACTAAAACCACTGAAAGCAAAGCTGTGGATAAGGAGGGATTATTCAAGCCTTTGGGAGGTAGGAAGGGGGGACGTCCTCAGGATGCCATGGTCAGAAAAGACTTTAGGGACCTGGAGACTTGCCTTGGGCAAAGAAGAGGGTGCCAATTTGAGTAGGTGGGAGAGAAACAAATGCCTGGAGACTGGACCACAAAAAGGGACGGGAGGTCAGGCGAATGAGAACCCAGGTTTATCCCGGGGACTTGAGCAACAGAAGGACCCATCAGATGCCAGGTCAGTATATATTTCCTGCCCAGGTACTCAAGACCTGTAGCAAATACTAGCCACGTTAGCACTTGGATCACTTAAGAGACAATAGAGAGGGACCAGCAGATCGTGTAGCAGTTACATCTCTGAACTCCTGCATGGCCAACCGTGGTTCGAGACCCTGACCTGGTGGCTTAAAACTCACGCCTGGTGTGTGTGCGTGGATGCCCAAGATCCCAGAAGGAGAGTGGAGGAGAAAGAATTGCGGTGTGGCCATCCCCCCTGGGGGGTGATTTCTTACTTTCTCTCTCACTGTCTCTGTCTCTCTCTCTGGTAAGCACACATACCTTAAAGCAAAAAATTCTTTAAAAAGAAAACTCTCAAGTATAGAGAGAGAAAGAGAGAGAGAGGGAGAGAGAAGTAATTTAAAACCCTAAGCAAAAAGGCCCAGGGAGAGTTAAACCACAGAAGATGTAGAAAGAAGCTGTGCTGCGGGATTTAATAAAATTTCCAAATATTAAAAGTGCATTGTGTGGGGTCTGGGAAGTGAAAGATACAGTCATCTGTAACATCGGTTTCTCTGTCAAAAAAAAAAAACAACAACGAGCCACTCAGAACTCCAAGACTTGGGGGGGCTGCACCCATAGTGGGGCACCAACAGGCTCATCAGGGATATCCCAGGGGTAGGTGGGGGAAGAGAGGGACCAGGATTGAGGGTGGGGTAGATAATTGTTCTAAAATTCATATTCAGGAGCCAGCCAAATGGTGTGATGGTTGAGGCAACTGGAACCCAAATGGTGAATTGCGCAGTTCAAGTTCTGGACCCAGTGGCCTTGGAAAACACATCAGGCGGGCGTGCATGTGTGCCATAAATCCCAAGGGGAGAAGGGAGGAGAAGGGATTGCAGTGTGGCCATTTCCCCTGGGGGGTGATTTTTCTCGCTCTCTCTCTCTCTCTCTCTCCCTCCTCTCTCTCTCTTTCTCTTTGGCAAGTGCTCATGCCCATTAGCAAAAACAGACAAATAGAAAACATGTTGATGTCTTTACAATTAATTTAGTTTTTTTCAAGACAACTATAGAGTCAAATTGCATTACCAGACCCGTGAGGTAGACATTATGGTAGTCCCCATTGCCTTGTCTGAGTGTGACAAGACCCCCAGTGGAAGCCTGAAACTGCAATTAGTACTGAAACCTCTATATGCTATTTTTTCTATCCGATAAGCAACCTGGATACTACATAGCCAACAGGCAGGTGGGTGTTGTGTGCACTGGTTATGCTGGGCAAAGGGCTGATTCGCATCCCGGGCAGGACAGAGTGGGATGGTGCATGATTTCATCATGCTATTCAGAACGGTGTGCACTTTAGAATTTATGAATTGTTTATTTCTGGAATTTTCCATTTACTATTTCCAAACCACAGTTGAAGTTAGGTAACTAAAACCACTGAAAGCAAAGCTGTGGATAAGGAGGGATTATTCAAGCCTTTGGGAGGTAGGAAGGGGGGACGTCCTCAGGATGCCATGGTCAGAAAAGACTTTAGGGACCTGGAGACTTGCCTTGGGCAAAGAAGAGGGTGCCAATTTGAGTAGGTGGGAGAGAAACAAATGCCTGGAGACTGGACCACAAAAAGGGACGGGAGGTCAGGCGAATGAGAACCCAGGTTTATCCCGGGGACTTGAGCAACAGAAGGACCCATCAGATGCCAGGTCAGTATATATTTCCTGCCCAGGTACTCAAGACCTGTAGCAAATACTAGCCACGTTAGCACTTGGATCACTTAAGAGACAATAGAGAGGGACCAGCAGATCGTGTAGCAGTTACATCTCTGAACTCCTGCATGGCCAACCGTGGTTCGAGACCCTGACCTGGTGGCTTAAAACTCACGCCTGGTGTGTGTGCGTGGATGCCCAAGATCCCAGAAGGAGAGTGGAGGAGAAAGAATTGCGGTGTGGCCATCCCCCCTGGGGGGTGATTTCTTACTTTCTCTCTCACTGTCTCTGTCTCTCTCTCTGGTAAGCACACATACCTTAAAGCAAAAAATTCTTTAAAAAGAAAACTCTCAAGTATAGAGAGAGAAAGAGAGAGAGAGGGAGAGAGAAGTAATTTAAAACCCTAAGCAAAAAGGCCCAGGGAGAGTTAAACCACAGAAGATGTAGAAAGAAGCTGTGCTGCGGGATTTAATAAAATTTCCAAATATTAAAAGTGCATTGTGTGGGGTCTGGGAAGTGAAAGATACAGTCATCTGTAACATCGGTTTCTCTGTCAAAAAAAAAAAACAACAACGAGCCACTCAGAACTCCAAGACTTGGGGGTGCTGCACCCATAGTGTGTGATAAAACCTGTGCAGATGGAAGAGTGGGAGGTGCAGCTCCAGGGTCAATTTGCAGAAGATGCTTTTGGGGTGCAAGATGGATACCCACCAGACCAACAGCTTCTCACCTTCTCTTGTCAGCCTTCTTTCCCAAATGAGTAGTAGATAGGACAAGGCTTTGGGGCTGTCCTCCTGCACTGGAGTCTCCTTAGAGCCCCCAAGACGGCCGTGCAATTCGGGTTGGGTCCCTGACCTCTCTCAGCCTCAGACCCCCAGCCATGAGATCACAGTACAAGGGTCACTTGCTCCCATGGGGGCGGGGGGGGGTGGCTGGAGAGTTTTATAAGACAGGGGGTCTGAGCCCATACAATCTATTCACAGCACAAGAAACCTGGACTTGGCGATGGCTGTGAGAGTGGGTTCCTGGAAGGAAAGCATGTTTCTCTGTCAGTCCCCCCGCAAACAGCCACTGACCTGGCTGTCCTGAACTCTTGGCTCCGAGGCTCCATAGTAAACTCAGGAGGACGTGGGAGTTGACAGTGTTTCTGGGTAAGCCTGGAGACCTCCCCACACAGGCCGTGGATGTGCCTTTCCCATTTGCAGAGGTTCACCCAACAGTTCTACTAGCAAACTTGTGACCCATGTCTGAGAATTGGAGGTTTCTGCCAATGCCACCAGTTGGGCAAATCTGTACTCTGAATTTGAGCATGCAATAGTTGGAATTTGTTTTTTGAAATAGGTGCTTGTGCACATGGTGGGGAGAGGTGTAAAAATACTTGACCTTCTTAGATATCATCTATTCTTGGAAATGCTGAAGTTGTTATACCGAGGGAGCTCAGCCATGGTAGGTACTAGATGTAGGGTTTGACCCAACCCTGCCATTTGGTAGATGTGTATGTATTCAGCTTCTCTTTGCTCATCTGCAAAATGGGGGTCATTGTGAGGACTAATGAGATAACATTGAAAAGTGTGAAAGCAGAGCCTCCTGGTACATTGTAAATGTTCAATAAATAGGATCTTGGGACCAGCAGATGGCATAATGGTTACATCCCTGGACTCCCATGTAGTCGACCGTGGTTCAAGTCCCAGATCCAGCACCTTAAAAACTTACACCGAGCACAAGTGCTTGTGTGCCCAAAATCCCAAGAGGAGATTGGAGGAGAAGGGATTGTGGCATGGCCATCCCCCCAGGGGGTGATTTCTCACTTTCTATCTCTCTGTCTCTCTCTGTTCATCTAGTGAGTGCACACGCCCTATAACAAAAACCTCTCTGGGAAAAAAAATGAACTATTGCTAGCAGTTTTTCATTCCGTAACTGTTTTGAGGTTATTGTTTTATTGCCAGAAGGTGCGTGTGCTCACCACAGAGTGAGAGAAAGCACCCCTAATGGGGAATGGTCACACCAAAATCCTTTTCCTCCACCTCTCCATCCTGGTAGGATTTGGGACACACAGCAGATGTACCCACCATGTTTTTCAAGTCTCCAGTCAGTCCTGGTAGTGGATGTCTGGTGCACCCACGCCCTGCCCACACGGCCCCTCTAGGACAGGATGCTCGCTCCTCAGGGGCCGGGAGCATTGACTGCTGGGGCTTGCACCTGAGTCCCCCCTGCTTGGGGGGAGGGCAGCTTGCATCTAATGACTGGTTGATCAGGGTCACAAAGTGACCAGCTCCAGGCCGAGTCTCTATCACAGCCACATTGTCCCCCAGGATGTTCCCACATGTCCTCATGCAGTTCCATCTCAGGAACCATTTCCTGGGACCCCGCACAAACAAACCAGTATCTTCAGACCAGCAGGTAGTTAAGGCACTGGACTCCCACATGACCAACTACAGTTCAAATCCCAAACCCAGTGGCTTGAAAATCACACTGGGTGCATATACATGCATGCCCCAAACCCCAAGAGGAGAATAGAGGAGAAAGGATTGCTGCACGGCCATCCCCTCTGGGAGGTGATTTCTTACTTTCCCTTTCTCTCTGTCTGGACAGAAATGTCTTTCTCCAGCAAGTACACACACACTACAGCAAGTTTTAAAAAATTTAAAAAGTCAGTATCTCAGCACTGCTATGTCCACCTTAGGTCACCTTGTTTTGGGTCCCATGGCCAAGCCAGCCAGCCAGTGTCTGTCATCGTGCATCTGGGAAAGGGCCAAAAGACTGACTTCTAGTGGCCTTTGAGGACAGAGGGAGTTGAGGCCATCTCTGGACCTCAGGGAGGATCGACCCCCAGGATTTCCAGGCTGGGAAAGTTCTCGTTCTTTTTGGCATTTCATCTCGGTGCTTGGCAGCCTGCCCCATCCGGAAGTTCTTCCTTATTTCAAAACGGGAATCCCTCCTTCTGTGATGTGTCCCCATTTCCTCTCCCTTTTCCTCCACGGAGCTGTGTTTCTGCCAAGAAAGAAAGTTAAAAGGGAACAAAGGCATATGGTTTTCCTATTAAAGCTGACGCCCACATTTCAGGGAAGCCAGAGGAAAGCATTCAAATAAGGGCAACGGAAATACATTTGCGTGGCACCAGTCTTTAAACTGATCTTCGTGCAAAGGCGATGGAAGCAATGCGTGCTCTCTCTTGTCCAGTCTAGTAAGCTTTCGGAATATTAAGAATTGACTGGAGACCCCGACTCTTAGGCAGGCTGGTACTGGAGAGCCCAGGATTACAGGCTGACAACCTGCATAGGAAACTTGTTTCTGTCACTTGCCAGCAGTGTGACCATGGAGAAAGGTCTTTACCTTTCAGGACCTCGGTTTCCCTTTTTGTAAATGGGAGACAGCAGCTCTGCCCATGCCCACCTCTGTCACAGTCTTGTTGAGAGTTAAGTTGAGGCTCTGAAAACGCTTAGTACAATAAAACATGTAATAGTGTGCATCACCAAGATTGAAGTCCAGAACAATTTCCTGAGCAACTACTGTGTGCACAGTTCTTGCTGTTTTTTTTTTTTTAAATTTACAAACTGATACAAAAGCACATGGAAATACAAAGAAACTAGAACAGTTAAACAACTTTGAAAAAAAAAAACAAGAGTTGGAAGACAACAATTCCTGATTTCAAGTCCTATTAGAAAGCTACAGTAGCCAAGATGCTGTGGTATTGGCGTAGAGATAGATCAATAAATCAATGGAAGAGAATAGAGTCCAGAAACAGATCTCCACATCTACGTGTGTATGGACAATGATTTTTTTTTAAATGTAAGCACAAGGCAATTGTGTGGAGAAGTTGCCACAAATGGTGCTGGGAATATGGTTATCTGCCTTCTAACACTGACTCGGATTCTCTGCCTCCCCGACCCCCCACTGAACCTTCCCGTGCTGGGCTGTGCCTGCCACGTCATCTGCTGCTCCATGAGGAGGCAACATGCTCCTTCATGGTGTCTCCAGCACTTGGCACCGAGCAGGTTCAATATGTGCTTGTGTGGTTGAAGCACCTACTAAGTGCTAGGCACCGGGCTATGATAGCTCATTTAATTAGGTCAACAACCCTGCAATGTGGGCTTGATCGCCCCCACTTGGGAGATGAAGAAACTGAGACTGAGTGAAACAACTAAGTGGTCCAGAGACATGGGGATTTTATTTTTTTAAGAGAGATTTTTGTTGTTGTTGTTGTTGTTGTTGTTTTTGCTATAGGGCAGGCACACTCACCAGAGGGACAGAAAGTGAGAAATCACCCCCAGGGGGAATGGCCACACTGCAATCCCTTCTCTATTCTTCTCTCAGCATTTGGGGTATGCATGCACACACACCTGGCATGAATTTCAAGCCTCTGGGTCTGGGACTCGAACTGCAGTCGACTACATGGGAGTCCAGTGATATAACAATTATGCCATCTGCTGGTCCTGACACAGGACTTTATTTAAAAAAAAAAAATCTTATTTATTTTCTTCTTCCATGAGCCAGAGAGAGAAAAGTAGAAAGAGATAGAGAGACAGAGAGACATCACTCCTACTCCCAAAAGGGTTCTGACACCATGAGTTAACCCCACCCTGTCCTGCCCCAGATCATGAACATGCAGATGCCCAGAGTACTCAGAGAGGCTTCAAACATGAACCTGGAGCTCTCCATGTTGGTCAACCTTGCAGAGCTTTGTGCTCCACCCAGCCCAGAAACACAGGCTTTAAAGAGGTGGTGTTGGAATTTGAACTTGGTTCTTTAGATTCCAAAGCCTGTGCATTTGCTGCCACACTAGGCTCTCCCAGCCCACCGCCCCATATGTGGGGACAACCTTGCCTTCCTAGCCTTGGCAAAGGTCACTTGCTCCTCCTCCCCAGAGTTGTTCTGGGTCCTGGAGACAAGAGCTTTGTGGTCACGAGTGGGTGAGCTCACCTCATGGAGCAGGGTGCAGGGCTGGGGCTGCCTAGTGGCTTCACATTTGCCGAACTGGTTCGTGTTTGGGATGTGCCACCCATGAGCCTGGCTGAGTTTCTCGCAGGTTCCCACGGAGATCGGCCTTTTCGATGCAACCTTTCTTTGCTGACCCAGTGACGACTTCACTCACCCTCCAGAGGCCCCAGCCCTCAGCCCAACTGAATTACTCAGTGAAATCGGAGCTCATAATTATTTGACTAATCCTCATGTGGCAACACACTGGGGGTTATTTTTTTAGCATGAGGCAGGCCCCAAGTGGAGCCTCTCCTGCTGCAGCCTGGCCTGTCTGGGTCTGCAGGCTGGGAGCAGAAGCATGGACATGCAGGCAGGACGGTGCAGAGCTGGGTCTCAAGCCCCAGATAGCCTGCACACTCACCACATATGAGTTTCCCAGGCCTGCTGTCACAAATTACTACAAACTTGGTGGCTTAAAACAGAAGACATATATTCTCTCACTATTCTGGAGGCCATGAGTCCAAAATGACAGTGTCAGCTTGGCTGTGCTCTCTCTGGAAGGCTCTGGGAGAGATAACATTCTTTGCCTTTTCCAGTTCTGGGAGCTCGAGGTGTTGCCTGACTGTGGCGGCATGACGTTAATGCCTGCCTCCACCCATCACGCGGCCTTCACCTCAGCGCCCCTTAGAGGCCCCTCACTGGGCCGGCCCCATGGCCTTGGAGTTAAGGAAGCTGTACGACGGACCGACGGACCGTAGTTTAAATCTGAGCCCCGGTGGCCTGAAAAACAAGCAGGGTGCATGCGTGGTCCTAATGGGATGATGGGAAAATGGAGGAGAAGGGATTACAGTGTGTCCACACCCCATTGAGGATTGCTTTCTCCCTCTCCCTCTCTCTCTGGCAAGTGCACAATGCACCCTCTGGGAGGAAAAAGGCTTTTGTCACTGAGTTTAGGATCTAGTTCAATAACCTGGTATAACCTTATCTGGAGGTTCTTAATTTAAGAACTTCTTTTCAATAAGACCCTCTTGTCAAATAAGATTGTAGAAGCAAGTTCCCAATAGACGGATCTTGTGGAGGGCTACCATTCCTCACTCTGCATTCCAGAAGCTGCCTCTGTTAGAGCCAATAAATGTCTCAGACCCTGCCTTCCTTGCTAGATGCTTCTCTAATTTCCTTTCCTCTCCACCCCCTACAGCTTCTGTGCTGTGTGGCCTCTTCTCTTGCTGGGACTGGTGCAGTAGCCATTTAAGGTGTCTCAGTCCCTCTGCCCTATTCTCCTCTCCTCCCTATTGTCTCCACTATTTTAGGGTGACTTTTTTAACCCTCAAATCATTCCCTATTGTTCTTGCTTCAGATACTTTCAAAAGGTGAACCCAGTTTCCTTGATGTGGTGTTCACGCTCTGGTCAGCTGCTTACCTTCTCCTCTAGGTTTTTGCCCACACCTTCCACTCTGTCCCACCAGCACTGTACAGCCTTTGGACAAAGGTTTCTCTCACTGTGAAATGTTTCTGCTGACTCTCATCGTTCAGTGCCCAGCTGCTGGCCAGACCCCTGGGAGCCTTCTCCAACACCGCCCTCTATCCCTAAGCACCTTCCCTGGCATAGCGTTGTCACCCATCAGCGTTACTAACTAAGATGTCCAGGACCTTCACACTCCTCGGGGGTCAGGATGGAACATTCTTTGCCTTTGTGCCCACCATCATGTCCAGTACGAAGCTTAGCACATGGTAGGTGCTCATTAGGGCTCACTGAGTGAGTGCCTTGGTAATGTAAGTCACTCAGGGCAGAGACCCTGCATAAGTCATTGGTTTAATTCTGATGACATCCCTTTTAGGGGGCACATGTTTAAAGTTTTGGGAATAGAGCTCCTACAATACTCAGTGGAGTGGGCTGAAAGAGCTGGACTTTTCTTTTTAGAAAGAGAGATTTTTGCTATAGGGCGTGTGTGCTCGCCGGAGAGACAGAGAGAGAAAGAGAGACAGAAAGCAACCAAGTGCCCCCAGAGGGGATGGCCATGCTGCAATCCCTTTTCCTCCTGTCTCCTCTTGGGATTTTGGGCATGCATGCACACGTGCCTGGTGTGAGTTTTAAGCTTCTGAGTCCAGGACTCAAACTGTGGTTGACTACGTGGGAGTCCAGTGATGTAACCATTATGTCCTCCGCTGGTCCCAAGCTTGGCTTTTAAAGTCATATGGAGATGGGCTCCCAGTTACTACGGTTTGACTTAGGATTTTAAACTTCGTGATGGTACCAAAGCAACATGCCCTTGGTAGAAACCTGGCTTTGAAGACCCATACGACATTCTGTTTTTCACTTTCTTTCCTTCCTTTCCTCTTTGGGTCCTATGTGAGTGCAGACATTAGGAGGACTAAGAAGCAGCCCACACGGGAATGGGAAGGCAGGGTCAGTGAGGGACTGCATTGCTGAACCCCTGTGCTGGGTCAGGCACCTGCCAGGGCTTTAGGGCACTGTCTCACTCCACCTGCTAGTTGCAGCCTCTGCAGAGCTGGATCCAAAAGAGTCAGCTGAGTCTCACAGAGGTTAAGAGTCTTGCTGGAGAAGCTGAGCCGCTGCGGAGCAGAGCTAGGAAGGTAACGCAGCTCCGAGGGCTACCTGGCCTGGGGCACTGTGGAAGGCACACTCTGGCCTGCCCTTCTTTGCCTCCTCCTTCCCATTCAGGAAACCTCTACCCAGCCTAGGCTGAGCATGGCTGGGGAGGACCGAAGGGTGAGCCCGTGCTTTCTGCATATCCAGTGCCCTTTCTCTCATTCCCGTTCTGCTGCTGCCAGCCAGGGGGCCAGCCTTCTCTCCCCTCCCCACTGCTCCCTTCCTTTCCCTGCCCTTCTTCCCCTCCCTCCCTTCCTTCCTTCTCGCTGCCCCTTCCCTTCCTTCCCTCCTCCTCCTCTTCCTTCTACCAACAGCTAATGCGCGAGGATATGCTAGTTAATGAAATAGATGTGGCCCCTGGCCTGGTGGCTCTTGCTGTCTGGGGGCGGGGCGGCACAGGCACTGAAATGATTGCCCAGATCCTTTCCTTGCAATGGTCAGTAATGTGAAAGTAATCGGTGACTGCTGGGAGCAAGAGCAACAGAGTGACTCAGCTAGTGTAGTTTAGGGGTACAAGGAAACTCTCTGGGGAAACTAAAACCTGAAAAATGAGTGGGAGTTGATGGAGAAGAATGAGTGGTGAGAAAAAGGCCTCTGAAGAGAGCTCGGCACATGCAAAGGCCCTGGGGCAGAGGAGCGTCTGCCATCTTATAAAAGAAGGCATGGCTGAGAAGCATGAGGAGGACACATGGCTAGCGTTGGCAGGATCAGGGCCGGCACCCTGGGAGCGTTTGGATTGTGCTAGACTCAGTGATGTTGCACACTGTGGGCATGACTCTGGGCGTAGCCTTTGACCATCCCCACCCCTCCCTTAGTCCACCAGGTAGGGTGCTCCCAGAGGGCACACGGACTGCATGTTCACCCACTCCCTGAAGGGGCACGTCTTTCCTGTGCCTGATACGTGGAAGTGCTAGGCAGAGGCCCTTCAGGCTCCAGGAAGGAACATCTCACACTCCCGCCCTCTTCCCTGTGTGCCCTCTACCCAGGAAGTGCCCTCCGCCAGCCTCTCTGCCCTGCGCTGCTCACATTTATCCTGTGGGGGAGAGCACCACCGAGCCACAATCAGCCCAGTGTTTCCTGAGGAGCCTGCAAACGGTCATCTCTGAGTCACCCGCAGGGCTGTTCCGCGGAAGGCTCCCCCCTCCCTGCTCTCACCCGCCTGCCTAGGAAGTGAGCTCAGACCTGCATCCGGGCTCCTGGGGAAGAGGGGCACTGGCTCTGGAACTCTGGTTTCAAGCTCCAGGCTTCACAGTCAGATGAGCACTGACAAGCTGCCAGCAAGTCCCAGCTCTGTTTTCTACCTGCTGTGTGACCTTGGCCCTTTGACTTAAACACACTGAGACCCCTGAGGGCAGAGAGAGCAGTAAGTCCACCTCATCGGGCTTTGAGGCCTACTGCTGTCATGCCTGCAAAGGGCCTGCCACATCCTGGGGTTCATGACAGGAAGTCCATGCTGACGATGACAATGCTAATGAGGAAGACAACGGATACCACGATGATGAGGACAGAGGAGCCAGGAGCAGTGCCCTGCAGAGGTTTCCAGGGGCCCAGGGATCCCTGGGAATGTTCTCAACTCTGCCCCACAGATCCCAGGTCTGGCTCCCACCCCAGCTCAGGGGTCTATCTTGCAGTGAGTGCCTAGGTCTCCTGGACACTAGCCTGGGCAGGGCTGGAAGCACCAAGGTGGTGTGAACCAGCCAAAGGAATGGACTCCATGGGTGCGCAAAGGCAAGCGGGAAGAGGCCCTTTCCAAGGGACCCTGCTGCTTCTCGCACCTCATAAAGTATGGAGTACCCCTTCTGCCATTCAGGCTGCCCTCTATGTCCTCCAATTCCCAGTGAACCACCTACCAACTGCTGGCCTTGCTGGTGTCCTGCTGTTAGGGGAACACCCTGCCTGGGGCAATGGCAGCCTTTTCTCACCTCCGGGGGCAATATATTATGGATGAGAGTGGGAGATGCCCTGGTCTACCTCAGGGCTCCCTGCTCCGGACAATAGGCTTCGATGCTAATAAGAATAAGCTGGCATGGAGGCAACAGAAAGAGAGAGCCCCAACAAGGTCTTGATGCTGAGATCCATCCCTGGCCTCTAGCCAGCCCCAGAGCATAGACAAGCATGAAGTACTAGGAAGGTCTCTGGCTTTGAACCAGGAACCTTCTATGTTCTTCTGCCTTCCAGAGTGTGGCATTTCAGCCCTGTGCCACTGTCTGGCCCCTCTTGGTAAATTTTAAGCCATCCTACCCAGGCTTTATCCAAGTTGTCCCCTCCACTTAGACCTCCTTCCCAGGCCAAGTAAATCCTACTCAGCCATCAGGACTTTCTTTAGGTGTCCCTTCTTCCCCACAGAGGACGACTGAAGAAGCTTCACATGGAATCGTTGGAACCTGGGAACTCTCTTTCCCAGCATTTGATAGAAGAGGTGGTGGAGGGTCTCGGAAATACTTAAGCTTTACAGATGCCTCCCCTCCCCTCCTCTTCCCTGGCCCCCACTGTGCATGCCTTAAAGGCAGGGGCTTGTTTGTACCCTGTCCTTAGAGACCATATCCTGGCATCCTCACAAGGTGCACAGGAAAGTCTGCTGAATAACTCTGTGGATGGGCAGCAGGGTGAGGTCTGGCTCCTTGTTTGTTCCTGGCTGCTTCTGCACCTGCTATGTTTTCTGAAAGCACAGATGACAGTGCTGGTGTGATTTGCACAAAACAAATGCCTGCTATTGTGTAAAAACCAATTTATTGAGACCAGCTACATAGCACAGAGGTAATGCTGCTCAAGGGAAGCCAGATCTTACAGGGTGACCACAGTTCAAATCCCCAGCCCGGTCAGCCTAAAAACTCTGGGCACAGATTGAGTACCTGAGATCCCTTTATTTATTTACTTTTCTCTTAAACTTGCCAGTGGGCACATGCTCACCAGAGAAAGACACACAGAGGGAGATGGAGAGGGAGAAAGCCCCCCACAATGGGGCATGTTCACACCGCAATCCTTTCCCCTCCACTTCTCCATGCAGTAGGGATTTGGGCACGCATACACATGGGCTCAGCGTGTTTTTCAACCTATCAGGGTCAGGATTCGAACTGCACAGTTGGCCATGTGGGATCCAGTTTCCTCAACCACCAGGCCATGGAGTGGCTCAGAGTGCCCAAGGATTTAAGGGACCGATTTGTGATGTGACTAGACCTTGTGGAGTTTACTTCTGGGACAGTTGAGTCTTCTCTCACACTCCGGGGTGAGCTTTAAGTCAACACACGCACCTCTGGGTCCCAGGTGGGAGCACCCAGCTGGAGCAGGGCAGACTCACCTCCTGTCCTGGACTTGGTTTTTCTCCACACTATGCTGTGTTTGATTATCACAACTCCTTAGCCAATGTGTACATTCTTTCCCATTTCTTACTGTGAAATAGTTCCAATATGAATGCATATATATGTTCACATAAACACACCCATATATGTATAGAAGGGGACTTCAGAAAGTTCACAGAAAAATGGGATTCGAGAATGACTTTATTTGCGTACCAAAATGATTTGAAATGTACAGCTTTTTTTCATCATCCACTCTTCCATCTTCTATCCTTTGAATTTCTCTAATTCTGTGTCTCTATGCAGCTACATTGCCATCCCTTCTCTTTTCCCTCCCATGTTTGCCCCCTTTTGCTATACAGCATTCATTCATAAGCAATTTACACCATTGTTTCATGTGTTTTGTGATTTACACTGACTCTATTATTCTTTTCTAATTGTATTATTATTTTTTAATGTGACCAGAGAGAGACAGAGAGAGAAAGAGGAAGAGAGAGAAAGTGAGAAAGCAAGCCACCAGGTCCAGGGCTCAAACTGTGGTCAGCCCCTTAACCACCACGCCCCCTGCTGGCCCCCGACTCTGTTATTTTGCACCTTGCTTTTTTCAGTGAAGATGTTTTTGTGAACTACGCAGATTGACAGGTGAGCGTGTGGTTCATCATTTTGACTGTCACGAATACTCCAGCCGTTTAACTGAAGGGTGTCTTTGCAGCCCCCATCCCTTCCCCAGTAAATGTGCTCTTGCTTCCACGTCCTGCTTTTCACAACAGGGCTGCAGTGGACATCCTGTACACACCTGCTCTTGTCCAAGTGGGTGTCTCCTCAGGAACTTGCAGACTCCTTGGGGTCAGAGATCACTGCCTTCCCCTTTCTCAGCCCCATTTAGAGAGGAGCACAGCAGGGTCTTGATAGTTAGGCATTTATTTGGTGAGTATTAAATTCAGGACCACGTGGGCAGCCCAGGGAGGGCAAACTTGGCTTACGGCCTGCTCACTGTTCTTGCTGACAGTGTGCCAGACACATGGGATAGATCACTATTGGCCTAAGTCAATCATGATAATCCATTTCCTGCTTTCCTAATGCTTTTTATGTGACCATGTGACCCCCTTTGGCCAATGAAAACTAAGAGGGATAAAAGGGAACTCCAGGGCTGGCCTGTAGCCTAGCGGTTAGGGGAGCCAGATCCCACATGGCTGACGTGGTTAGAATCCTGGCCCTTGTGGCTTGAAAAACACTCCAGGCATGTGTGCATGTGTACCCCAAATCCCAACAGGTTAGGGGAATGGAGGGGAAGGGGTTGTAGTGTGACCATGCTCCACTGGAGGACGCTCTCTCTACGTGTCCTCCCTCCCCCATTTCTTTGTCTGTGGAAAATGCATGTGACCTATGGAACAAAACAACACGAACAAAACAAAAATGACTATAAGCTTGCTGTGAGGATTTTCTTAACTAAATGAGGCTCTTAGCACAGAGCCTGACATAAAAGAGCAGTGAATACATCTTAGCCGTCATTATTAAAGACCAAATGAGGAAGAGAAGAACTTTGGATACGACAGGAGATGGCACATTTCTGGTGTGTGGTGAGTGTAGTGGGGAAAATGCAGAAGGGTTTTTGTTTTTGTTTTCCCACTGATTGAATTGAAGGTTTCCAGAAAAGAAGGAGAAGCAGGAGAAGGGGACCTGGCCTGGCCTGCTTTGCGATGTTTCCCCCTGAGCAACCCCCGGCCTTCACTTCTGTGCTCTGTCAGCTCTTCCCTGAATCAGGTACTACCTCCTTCGGCCACTCCTCTCTCCTGGCAAAGATTCCCTGGGGAGAATTACCACCAGTTGGAAATCGTCCTGGCCAGGGTAGAGAGGTTAAACATGTAAACATACAGAGGCCTTGGGGTTTTACAACTGCCATGAGTCACTGATCTTCACAGAAGACATGGCACAGGGACGAGAGTCTGGAGTCCTCTCAGTGAGGAAGATGACTCCTTTCCTCTCCAGGCGTCCATCACCCAAGTCATTTCCAAGGCCTTTCAGTGGAAGGATGTTCTCTGGGTGCCTGTGCTGAGCCACGTCAAGGTTCAGAAGAGGGAACAGAACATGCCTGGACTCAGGTCACAGATTTCCCCCGTCAAACAGCATTTCTGTCTTCTTAATTCTTGGCCACCTCAGATCCTTTCCCAGCTGCCCCAGAGGCCTGGCAACTTGCCATGTATTACTTAGTTCTTAATTTGCAAATAACTGGAATTACAGAATTATAATAAATAGGGGTTATTTTCTCACCTAAGAACAAATTCAAAGCTGAACCCAAGCGCTTGTTTTTTCGGCAGCATGGTGATGTAAAAGCCATTGCACTACAGTTCTATTAGTCTTCCCCTCAAGGCTGCAAAATGGCTGCAGCAGATCCAGAGACCCCATTCATTCTCTAGGCAGAAAAAGGAGAGAAGGACACAAAATAGTAGAGGTCTTCAAGGTGCCAGAGCCAGAATATGAACTGTTGTTATCAGTGTATGAGCCGACACCCTCAAGTGCTTAGCCGTAGGGCTGGCCCTATGGGTGGGTTTATTAATGTTTACTTAGCAGATGAGAAAAATGAACACAGGAAGGTTAAGTGACTTGTCCAGGGTCACGCTGCCTGCTAGTAGTGCTACTAGGATTAAAATCCAGGCATTCTAACTCCTTTTATTAAAAAAAGTTTATTTATTTCTTCCATGAGAGAGAGAAAGAGAGAAAGAATGGGGGACAGACACACGTGTGCAGCAGCATGTACAGGGAGACCTGGGCATGAAAATGCAGGCACTTCCCATGTGGCTTCAGCACCATCACCCTTGTCTTACTGCAGAGAAGAGAAGCAAAACTCAGTGAGGGCAAGTGATTTGCCTAATGCTGCAGAGCCATGATCCCTACGTGGATCAGTCTGGCTCCAGGTCTCCTGTCCTTGTTCACTGTCATCTCTGTTTGCCTCTGAACCCTTCTGACAGTGTCACTTGTTGCCCCCAGTGCAGGCCCCAGCTGTGGAGAAATGCTCCCTAGACCAGGAGCCTCAAAGTCAGATCTGAGCCTCATTTCCGCTGATGACTCCTCCCGTGACCTTGGACGAATCAGTGTTCTCATCTGTAAATTGAGGCTCAGATTTGCTCCTCCCACCTGAGTAGACCTGGGCCATCCCATGGGATCAGGAGTATGGGAGGAGGGGGATCAACCATGGGCTGTTGGTGCTCCTGCTGCTCCGATGCCTCCGCCTCAGGAACACTGCTCTACACATGCATGTGTTTGTTGTTGTTGGTTTAGGTTTTTACCATAGGGTGCATGGGCTTGCTGGACAGAGACCGAGAGAGACAGTGAGAGGGAAAGTGAGAAATCACTCCCCAGGGAGTTGGCCACGCTGCAATCTCTTCTCCTCCATTCTCTTTCTGGGATTCTGTGCACGCATGCACACATGTCTGGCATGAATTTCAAGCCACCACGTCCAGCGCCTTAACCACCATGCCACCTGCTGGCCCCCTGCACATGCGTTTGACCTGCAGGGCCTAGCTCTGGCTGCTCAGTGAGTTCAGAGCTTCATCTGCTGCTCAGAATCACCACCCTCCAGAAAATGCTTAGGGATGCGAGGGTTTTGCAATCAGTTATTGCATCAGGAAAGCTCTGAATAGTCTCATTCTACCCTCTTCCCCGCCCAGGTGCTGGCTCAGCCAGCGGGAGGCTGGGCGCCCAGAGGGAAGGCTAGATATTTCCTTTCCCACCACCCATGCGGAGTCTGTGGCAGAACATTGGGACCTTGGCCCTGGCCCACACACCGTGGACAGTGCCAGTCTGCTGGGGGATATGAAGGGAAGCAGGAAGCCAAATCTTGGCTGCAGGGATGGAGCAGGGAGAGGTGCATGGGAGGATGGGGTGGGTAGCAACTCCCTCTGCAACCCCAGAAGCCCACACTCCTGCCCTGCCCCATAGCAGCAGCACAGTGCAGATTCACTACTCTCTCTGAGCCTGGGGTTCCTCATCTTCGGAGGGCTTTATCCCTGTCTCACAGGAGGATATTACGAGGATTAAAGACTGCGTACACACCACAGCCTCACTTTTTAAACTAAGTCCTGAGTAAACAGTCGCTGTGATCATTGTTGTCATTAGTCTGTGACTGTGTGGCCTGTTTGACCCCAGAAGCACTGCGGAAGACCCAGCCCTACCGCCGCGACCTTGAACCCATTCCTCTGACCTTCCTGCCCTCATCTTGGGGACGATACTATATCCACCCAGTCCATAGGGCAGTGGTGTGAGTTCAAGTGCAAACAGGCCTGGAGGTGTAGCCCAGTACCCGGTGCAGAGGAAGTGCCCGTCAATGGTGGCTTTTATCAAGACTGGAGCTTAGAGGGGACTCTGAGGGAAGCAGGGCTTGGGAACAGAGGAGCAATTGTGCAGAGGCGAGTGGGGGTGGGTCGGGGCACTCCCTGGGACGGCCGCAGTGAGAGTCCTCATCCAGGGCCCTGAGCCCTACTTCCACTTTATTATCTACAGTGGCATTTATCCTCTCGGCCTGGGAACAAGAGAAGGAAGGGACCCTTTCAGGACACAGCACCCTCAAGATTTTCCCATGCCCTCTGTTTGCTCTCAGGTTCCCACCCAGGGGCCCATGAAAACATTTTTAACCTTTTCCTCTCCCATCAACCATTTTCCCATAAACAGTATTTGGGAAGTAGATTCAGAAGAGAGAAGAGACTGCTTGTTGTCATCCCCGAAAGTTGGTGCTCTGGGTAGTGGTTTGCTAGAGCTGTTAATGTGCTCATTTCTTCTCATCTTTACGTTCATGACCTCATGTGAGTAGCCTTAATAGCCTGTGGTAGGAGTATTTACACCATGGAAATCGGCAAACACCACAGCCCAGAACAGATTGTTAAAACACTTAGCAGCACACCACGGCCAATGAAATGGCCTCGAAAATAAGATTATTGTCAGAGTTAAAGTGGGAAATGTGATTGGTTTTCAGTGGCAGGATCCTGGGGGCTGACCATGCAGGTATGAGAGAAGGGCTAGCAGGGGCTGGGGGAGCCTCTGCCCCCAAATCCTAAGTTAAATTGGAATAACTTCCAGGAAAAGAAATGGAGAGTGGTAGTAAAATGGGAAGCAGAAATTCAAATAGTTGTCTTGATGTCTGGAAAAAGCTGGAAAGAACTACTTCTCTGTAAATAGATGAGATGAATGTTGGTAATGCCCATCGAACACTGGCACTGCTGTCCACTTGTCTCCAGCCTATCAGTTGCCTTCCTCCAGATCCTTGACTTCCTGTCTATGCAGTGAGCACTGCTGAGTCCACCCAATGAGTGGACTGGATGGGTCCATTACTACAGCTCCCAAATTACTCAGCTAGGGGTACGGTTCTCATCTGTTTCATTGCTGGTAACAGAAAATACCCAAGTCTGGGTAATCTAAGAGAAAGAGGTCTATTCAGCTAGTGACTTAGAAGTCCAAGAGTCAGGGGCCACATTCTTCGGGGTCTTGCAGAATCACATCACAAGAGAACAGAGTGGCTGTGTCCATCAGTCTGTTTCATTCCCTCCCTTTATAGCCCTTCAGGAGTCAATCATGGGCACCCCACTCTAATGAGCACCCCACTGTTATTGGCCTTAGTCCTGATCTTTTCTCAAAGGGCCCACTTTCAACACTGTAGTCTGGTTATTTTACCCAATTCATCCCACAGTCCATTTCTCCTAAGGCTTCTCTCTTCGGCTTGTAGAAGACTGTCTTCTCCCGGTGACCTACGTGGTCTCCCCTCTGTGTGGTCTGTGCCCTTTTCTTTGTTTAATTGACTAGAGAGCACACGCTCACCATGGAGAAACATAAAGCGAGAGAGAGAAGGTGAGAAAGCACCACCCACGGTCATTTCACAATTCCATCTCCATTTCTTCTTTCTTTCAGCATTTTTGGCACACAGCACTCTGTGTTTTTTAAGCCATCGACTCTGGGATTCAAACCACGCAGTTGGCCATGTGGGATCCAGCTAACTTAACCATCATGGCTTGGGCTAATCTGTGCCCTTTTTCTAAGGACATCAATCAGATTGGATGAAGGGTCACCCAGAAGACCTCATTTTACTTTAATTTCCTCTTCCAAGGCCCATAATTCCCAGTATAATGGCACTGAGGGGTAGGGGTTCAACATACATGTCTGGGGGGACAGAGTTTAGCTCATAGTACAATAACTGGTTCAGAAACAGCATGTGAACCAAACTCAGCCAATGGTATGAGAGGAACCATCTGCTGTGAGTGGGACAGGGAACTCTGGGGAGACAGCCTCTCTTCTTTCCTAAAGGAAGCACAGGCAGAGATGCATTCCTTTTCATGTGAATATTGTCACGTTGGGAGGTGAGAGCCAGGCCTGAGGCCCACCTAAGGGGTGAACCAACAGTGAGGAGGGAGTCCATCTCTCACAGATCAGCTGGTAAGTCAGCCAATAATGGATCCTCCCCCAAGCTGTCCTGTGAGTTTAAGCTGGTTCGAGTCAGGGTTTTGGTCACCCCTGAAAATCACCTAACTGCCACCTGAAGCTGAGATAGTGAGATGTCCACCTCTATTACTCTCTCTGCCTTTACAGGCTCTCGACTAGACACACTTCCCAGCTTGCTTTGAAATTAGGCAAGACCATGTGACTGCCTTCCCACCAGTGCAAGCCAGAGGAGAATGGCTGGCGGTTATGTGAGTGCACTTCCTTCCTGTCCCATACCCAGCCAGCCAGCTGGACCCTGGATGTGACCTTGACCTGGCCTTGACTGTAGATGAACCACTGGAGCCACAGTGCGGCTGGAGCCTGTGTCTCTATACCCTGCTCACTAGGAATGGTCTGGTCTCACAGTTCAGTGGAGAGACACAGACTTCTGCATTCTCTCAGTGCCATCTTTGTTACACAGCAGAGCTTTGCCTTCACTGGCATGCTACCAGGCTCTGGAAAGGGCAGAGGGACTCTTGCCAGAGCAAGCCTCATTGGAAAGGTATTCTTAAGCCAACTTTCCCCTTAGGGGCAGAGACAGCCCCACTACTTTAGCTGAAACCTCTTCTTCCTAGCAATTATATTTGCAGATTCCGTTTATACTAGTACCTATGTGATCCTATGGCTTCTGGTGGGTTGCTCATCTGTGCAGGGTGAATGTGCTCATTGACCTGCCCGTTGGGATGCCCTGGTCTGCTGGATAGCTGCCTTTATCACTGCAATCCTCACTGTGTATTGAATTCCAGGAACCTGTTCGAGGCATACACCTTTGACACGTCTCCACTCTTTTTTTTTTGGAGAAGTTTTTGCTATAGGGCGTGTGCACTCGCCAGAAAGGCAGAAAGAGACAGAGAGAGAGAAAGTAATAAATCACCCTCCGGGGAGGATGGTCATACCACAATCCCTTCTCCTCCATTCTCCTCTTGGGATCTCGAGCATGCACCCACATAATCCTGGCGTGAGTTCAAGCCACCGGGTCCGGGACATGAACCGCAGTGGACTACATGGGAGTCCAGAGACATAGCCATTACACTAACTGCTGGTCCCAACATGTCTCCACTCTTGATGCCAACAACTTCATGTTCCAGATGTTGGTCTGGTGGGACCATCTGGCTAAAGTGACTTCTTCTCTCGTGTGTCTCTCTTCCAGCATCCATTTCATCCTTCTTGTACTATGGTTCTCTGAGTCACTGCCCTTCCTTACCCATTCCTCTGTGACATCACGGAGGACAAGGCTGCTGCTTGTGTCTCTCTCTACCTCTAGTGTCTATCATGATGCTTGGCACATGGTAGGAGCTCAATAAATGTGGGTTGAATGACAAAGACTCTGGACTCAAAGGATCCCTTCCAGAGTCCCAGTCTAGACTTGTCTCAATTATAGAAGCAAGAATGGTCCCCAAAGGTCTTAAGGCAACTTTTGGCCCACTGAATTGCGTTTTACATGAATCGGTAGCCCTCCTTCAGACCCACAGGTGAGGCTAGATGGAATTTCACCCCAGAGCTTCTGCAGAGGCCCTTGAGTTCCCTAAAGAGGAGGGGTGGAGCAAGGAGAGAGTGCCTGGAGAAAAGTGGAGAGAGGGAATGAAGTGACTCAAATTGGGCCAACCCAGGTTTGAATTCTCAGTCTTCCTAGCTGTATGACCTTGGGCAGGTTACCTAGCCTATCCTCTTCTGGGAAACAGATAAAAATAATCACTTGTGGCCCAGCCTCAGTGGTGTAGGCAGTAGTGTACTAAGCTGCCATGCTGGAAGCCACATGGCTGACTATAGGCGTGGATCCTGGGTGGTCAACTTGAAAACACACCAAGCATGTGGACTCCCAAGCTGGAGGACTAGAGAAAGGGGATCAGGGCATGATGAAGCCTGTTGAGGGTGATTCTCTCTCTCCTCTCTTTCTATCTTTTACACATGCACACACATTCTCTTGTGAAGAGTTGAAGCTCTTAAAAAAATTAGCCACTTGCAGTGCCATTGTGAGAATGAATGAGATCATACATGCAGTGCAAGGGGTGATATGGAGCCAGCATCAGCAAAGGTGAACAAAGGTGAATAATTGATAAGTGCATCTCCCAGAGAAGGAGGCTGCCTGACCCCACAGGCTGTGAGGACAACCCTTCTCTGCAATCTTTCATAGAATATCAGATGTTTTGTTTTTTGCCAACCAGCTTTGTGTAAAATGGGTTATCGTGTCTGCACAACCCCCTTGACAACTGCTCTGACGACTTTGCAGCAGCCAGATGCTCAGGCCAGAGAAGAAAACCACCACAACTCACGTTATTGGTGACTAGGCATGACATCAGCCCTCAGTTCATTGTCTGCAGCTCTCCTCAGCAAGCAGACTTCATGGTTAAGGGAACAGATCCCACATGGCTGGCTGCTTAGGATCCTGGTTCTGGCAGTAGAAAACACTCCACCTGTGTGGAGACCCACACCTCATTAGGGGGTGTTTTCTCTTTTTCCCTTTTTTCTCTTTCTGGTGAGTACATATGTCTTCTGACAATTAGGAAATTTTGTGGAGAGGCCAGCAGGTGACTCCCACTTGGCCACCTGCGGTTCACATCCCAGACTTAGTGGCTTGCTTTCTCACTTTCCCTCTCTCTGGTGAGCACATGTGCCCTATAGCAAATTAAATAATGATAATAAATAAAATTAAATAGAAATTAAGAATACTTGTGGAAAAACGAAATTAAAGGATGAATTTATTTTTATACCAAATTGTTTTGAAATCTATTGTTTTTCATAATACACATATTCTCTAGATTTTTGAAGGCACTTTATATCGCAGAAGAGCCACAGGCTTAGAGTTTCTTAAATGGAAGCTCCAGAAACCAAACAGCCTCATGCACAAGGCCTGGCTTCCTTCAGAAAATGAAGGGTGACCATCTTGGCTGGCTGCCACCAAGGCCTTATTCAGGCATATGAGGCAAAATGGTATGTTTTAGGAGGGAGATGAATTGCTTCAAAATAGCCTACAGACCTCAAATCAGGTCAGAGAAGGGTAGGTACCTTAAAAAAAAGGGGGTGGGGGAAAGCAGCCCATAGGGTATGCATGTATGTGTGTGTGTGTCTCTATATGAATGTTTTTGATGAATGCTTTATGTTCTAGATGACTCACTGTTGCAGCAGAGGTGGCCAAGTCTGAACACAAGGCCTCCCTAGATCCTAGGAGATGCTTAAGGGGATTACAGGGCAATTATAGGTGGATTTGGAACATGTCAGGCCAGCCTGTGTCCTGATGGTTAAGATGGCTGGCTCCCACATGGCCAACCCTGAGGTCTGAGTCCTGGACTCGGCAGCTGGAGACACATGCCAGGTGTGTGTGTATATGCACCAGAATCCTGACAGAAAGGAGAGATGGAGGATAGGGGATTGGAATGTGAGCATACTCCACAGGGGGTGCTTGGTTGCTTTCCCTCTCTTTCTCTCTTTGGTGAGCACACATGCCCTCTGAAAATTAAAAGAGAGAGAGAGAAAGAAGGAAGGAAGAAAGAAGAAAGAAGGAAGGAAGGAACAAGAAGGAAGGAAGGAAGGAAGGAAGGAAGGAAGGAAGGAAGGAAGGAAGAGAAAGAAGTTGGTTTTCCAATTGACTTGGCTCCAAGGATCCTGGCAGGATGGAAGACACCTTGGTCAGAAGTACCCTCTTGCACATGGTTGGACAGAGCTGAAATCCTGCCTGTGCTCTGTTGACCAAGCTCTCTTTCCCAGTCTGGGGTCATACCCAACCAGAGGATGCTAACTAGTTAGCCTCTAAGGGTGTCTCAGGCTAGTGAGGCCCTGTCTGTCAGACCTCACATCAGAACAGTTCCAGAATGTCATTTTGGTTCTCTACTGTTCCATAACAAAGCAGCCTCAAACTTAGAGTGTAAAGGCACATAGGGTGTGGTGGGGGTGGCTCTCATCTGCTCTGTGAGTTCTGGGGCTGGAGCACTGACTCTCAAGATGGCTTCCTCACTCATCTGTCTGGTGCCCAGGGTAGGACAGCTTCAGGACAGGCCCAGCTTGGTCTCTCATCTGGAGGCCTCTCCAGGATGGTGTTCTCGAAGTAGATGGATTTCTTAACTGTCTGCTCTGGACTGCAATTGCAAGTGTTCCAACAAAAAAGGCAGAAGCTGCATGGTCTTTTATGACCCAACCTCAGAAGTCTAAATGTCACTTTCCTTGTACGTGAATGGTCAAAACAGTCATATGCCCACTGCAGTTCAAGAGACTACTCCTCTCGGGGTGGGGGGGAATGGCAAAGAATTTGCAGCTGTATTTTTTATTTATTATTTATTTATTTGAGATTTTTTTGCTATAGGGCACATGCGCTTGCCAGAAAAACAGAGAGAGACAGAAAGAAATCACCCCCCGCCCCCCAGGGGATGGCCATGCCACAATCCCTTCTCCTCCATTCTCCTCTTGGGATCTTGGGCTCACATGCACACATGCTCAGCGTAAGTTTAAGCCACCAGGTCTGGGACTCAAACCATGGTCAACTATGTGGGAGTCCAGCGACATAGCCACTACACTAATTGCTGGTCCCCAGCAGCTGTGTTTTTTAAACTGTCATAGTGGTCTTCTGGGTCAGGCATGCCTACATACAGTTGACATCTGTCCTTTAGTCTTAATTCTGGCTACCCAGAATTAAGGGAGTCTTTCCTGGCCCACTTTCCCAAGGTGACCTGTCAATATTGTTGGTGAGGCTGATGCTCAGGCCGGAAGAGAAGCAGGAACAGGCCCCAGACCAGAAGCTTGTATTTGTACTCCCATCCATTCTCACTTTCACTCCCCATCCCACCCCCCATCTCTGAGATGTTTGGGGAAGGCCTGTGAGGCTCAAAGGCTTTTTCTGTTCTTAAAATAAAGTGTCCTCCATTTCTCCATCCTGTTGGGATTTTAGGCACTCTTGCACACTTGCCTGGTATGTTTTTCAAGCCGCTAGGTCCAGGACTAGAACTGTATAGTCAACCATGAGAAATCCAGCCACCTTAATCACCAGGCTGCAGACTGGCACCTCCAATTTTTTAAAAAAGTTTTTGCTATAGGGCATGTATGCTCTCCTGAGAGAGACAGAGAGAGAGAGACAGAGAAAGTGGGGGTGGGGGGAAAATCAGGGAGGATGGCCACGCTGCAATCCCTTCTCCTATGCCTCCTCTTAGAATTTCGGGCATACACACACACATGCCTGATGTGTTTGTCAAGTCATCAGGTCGAGGATTCGGCCATGTGGGATCCAGTTGCCTTAGCCTGCACACCACTGGCTGCTCCCCCCACCCCCACCCCCATTTTTTTAAATTTCCTTTTTTTTTTTAGAATTTAGGACCAGGGAACATAAGCCACTCAATACACACCTGCTGTGTGACTGCAGAGCCTCATATACTGTGAAGTAGGGAGAAGAGAACAGGGAGCCCTGCTAGCTCTGAGACTTCCTCACATTTCAGAGTGGATAGAACACTCAGAACCTTCCACATGCTGCCACCATTACCTACGCTGGCATGAATGAGAGTGAGTCAAACCTGAGCTCATCCGTAGCCTAGCGTTGTCTGGAAAAATCAATGCAGGTATCCCTGCATTACACAATATGTGAGTTCCTGAAAGGTTGAAAAGAAATCTCTTTCCCCAGTTCAACATGTATTGAGTATCTGGTGTCAACTTAGCATTGTGCAGAGGCTAAGCAGATACCTCTCTCTTTCGCTGTCTCTCACACGCACAGATAGGATCAGCCATGAGGTTGGCTCTTGAGTCACATGGTATCTGCAGCAACGGAGCTTGCCGATGGCATTATATGGTAAACCTTGTCATAAAGCAAGAAACTTTTTAATTTAATTTTATTTTATTTTGCCACAGGGAGCATGCGCTTGCAGCAGAGAGACTGAGAGAGAGAAAGTAAGAAATCGCCCATGGGGGGATGGCCATGTTGCAATCCCTTTCTCCTCCATTCATCTCTCAGGATTTTGCACATGGGCATACATGCACCCAATATAATTTTCAAGCCTCTAGTTCTGGGCTCCAAACCACAGTTGACCATGTCGTGGTCCAGTGCCTTAACCATCACACCACCTGCTGGTCCCAAGGAATCCTTCCTTCCCTCCTTTTTTTTTTAAGAGAGATTTTTGCTATAGGGCACTTGCACTCACCAACGAGACAGAGAGACAGAAAGTGAGAAATCACCTCCCGGGGGGGGATGGACACTCCACAATCCCTTCTTCTCCACTCTCCTCTTGGGATTTTGGGCACACACACACATATGCCTGGCATGACTTTCAAGCCGCTGGGTCCAGTACTTGAACCACAGTAGACTATGTGAGAGTCCAGCGAGGTAAACATTATGCCATGTGTTGATCACCGCCCCACTTTTTAATATGGAAAGAATTACTTCCTAATTAATACCTATTTACTCATATATTTGTATTTAGACTTTCAAAGTAAAGGCTTTTTTTTTTTTTTTCTTTTTGGAAAGGTTTTTGCTATAGGGTGTGTGCGCTCGCCAGACAGACAGAAGAGAAAGAGAGACAGAAACCAAGAAATCACACCCCCCCAGGGGGGATGGCCACGCTGCAATCCCTTCTCTTCCATTCTCCTCTTGGGATCTTGGGCACACACGCGCACACACCTGGTGTGAATTTAAGCCACTAGGTCCGGGACTCGAACCTCAGTCGGCTACATGGGAATTCAGCGACATAGCCATTATGCTAAATGCTGGTCCCAGTAAAGGCCTTTTCAACACTGGCACATTGCAGCCTTTAATGAATGTTTGTTGACTAAATGAATCTTGTGCAAAATCAAGGAATACCCGTACCTGATCATTGCTCACATTTGCGCAGGGCAGATAACCTAAAGAACCTTTCACGTATTTGTCCTATCTGTTTCCATTAGAATGTTGTAGGGGAGGAAAAACAGGTCTTTGTTATGTCCATTTCACAAGTGAGGCAACCGAGGCACCTGAAGAGCACTTGGTTTTCTCAAGTGAGTATTCGAAAGTCAGTATTTGAACTGAGGCCAGACTTTGCTAGCACAGAGAGCCCAGCAATGAAATCAAGACATCAGCTCTTCCCCTCCACCTCTCTGATCTCAAGCCCTGCCAAGGGTCCATGCCATCCTCCCAGGCATGCAGTCTGGGGCCCCTAAACCTCAAACCGCTGTTTTCCCCAGCATTCAATGTCTCATCTTTCCAGGGCTGAACTCTAACTTTGAAGTCTAAAGACCTACTCCCCAGTCGCTGTCTCTGCCCAAATGTGAGTTTTCCCTCACTCTCTCATCTCAGGATCTCCCTGTGGGTAACCCTCAGGTAGGAGTTCACCTCGAGTTCATTTATTTGGTTGACATTTACTAAACCTTTCTTTGATATAGGACATTGGGCTGGGGCCTGGGGATACATGACCAAATGAGAGACAATGCTGTCCTCTGGGAACACAGGCAAGTGGAAAGGGTTATGAGAGATTGAGAGATGCTTTAATGAAGGACTTGAGAACTCCCAGGAAGACATTTAAACCTCACTGCAGGTGGTAGGGAGATCTAGGTGGTGTTTTCAAGGATGAGTAAGAGTTAAATAGATTTGCAGAGGAAGGAGAGGGAATTCTGGCAGGATGGAACCGCATAGGCAGAAGTGCAAGATGTGTCAGGGCTGGCAGGTTGCGTGGTGGTTAAGGGTGCTGGACTCCCACAAGGCCGGACCTCACATGGCCGAACTCCCACATGGCCAACTGTGGTTTGAGTTCTGGACCTGGTGGCTTGCTTTCTTGCTTTCTCTCTTGCTCTTGCTCTGTGTCTCTCTGGTCCAATTAACAGAACTAAATAAAGTTAAACAAAATAATTCTTAAAAAAATGTGCAAAGTGTGAATTGGCAGATGTGCTTGGGATCTTGCCAGGAGCTGGCATTTGTAGGCAGAGGCAAGGAAATAAGAAAGGTAAAGCCAGGAGGGAACCAGCAGTTAGCATAATGGCTATGTCGCTGGACTCCCACGTAGTCGACCGCAGTTCGCGTCCCGGACCCGGTGGTTTAAAACTCACGCCGGGCGCGTGTGCGTACATGCCCAAGATCCCGAGAGGAGAATGGAGGAGAAGGGATTACGGAGTGACCATTCCCCCGGGGGGTGATTTCTCGCTTTCTGTTTCTAATGTCTCTCTGTCTGTCTGGTGAGCGCACGCACCCTATAGCAAAAACCTCTCCAAAAAAAAAAAAAAAAAAAAAAAAAAAAAAAAAAAAAAAAAAGAAAGAAAGAAAGAAAGAAAGAAAGAAAGAAAGAAAGAAAGAAAGAAAGGTAAAGCCAGGAAAGGACATGGGACCTGGAAGAAGACTTACTTTCCCACACTGTGGTGTTTCGATTTTGTCTGAGAGTTCCTGTAGGGTTTTAGGCCAGGACTTGATGTACTCAGAATAAAATTTTAGAAAGTTACTTTGATACCTGTGTGATGAATAAATGGAGACACATTTTGTTTCGTTTACCATTGTCTCTAGCACTTAGCTGGTGGGCTGGCACAGAGTAGGTGCTCAGTGTTTTAGGAGGCCTCAGTTAGGAGCTTACTGAAGGAATGCAGGGAAGGCCATGAACTAAGATACTGGGAGGTGAGCGGGGAAGGACATGGGTAAGGGGCAGGGTTTCTATCAGTCAGGATATGGGCAGGAAGTGGAACCCAGGCCAGGAAGTTCAGTAGAAAGAACTTAATGTGAGGAAATAGAAGAGCAGAAACAAAAGCACAGAACACAGTACTAGGGGCGACCCAGAGATGAGCAACATCAGGAAGCTGCTGCCACCCTAGGGCTGGAGGGACAAAGGCAGAGTCAACGGATGCCAGGATCCGATTTAGGAGTGAGTTGGGAATTTGAAAAGGGGGTACCATGTGTTGGGTTCCCCAGAAAGCAGATTCTGAGGTGGAGACCAGCAGAAGGTTGATTAGGGAATGCCCTGGAAGGGAAAGGGAAGGAAAGCAGGACTGGACAGAGGGAGAGCTTGGCTGCGATGCAGACTCAAGGCAGGTCTCCATTGACCTCCATCTCGGAGCTCTGAAACCAGGATGCTCTTCAGAGGTGGCCCAAGTTGGGGCAAGGGGATTGGACCTTTATTCTCTCCAGAATCGCAGCCTTTGCCATGGAGTCTCTGAGAAGGAAGTGTGACCTTGGGAAGATGGTTCTTCTCAGGACAATTTGCAGAAGGGCTCCTGATGCTCATCCCTACAGCAAGGGAATAAATCCTTCAGTCCTGCAGGGGAGTCCGGACTGCATGCACAGTGGGGTTGCCTGGCAGAGGCCGGAGTGACTAGAGGTGCCACCAGCTGCCTGAAGCAAGGAGAGGAGGAAAGAAGTAGCTTGGCACCTACCTCTTCCTTGCACCTCCAGCCTCCCTCCAGGGCTTCCCACTGGGCAAACTAGGTTGCAAGCCAGTGGGCAAGAGAACTTGGGAAACACAGTTTGCAATGGCCAGCCATGAGGAGCAGGGTGGGGGATGGCCCCGAGAGCAAATTGGTCCAGGATGGACTTTGTGGCTCACTGGCTGTGTGAGACAGGAACAGTGGATTCAAGGAGGAAGGACTGCTGGGCACAGGGCAGTCTGAGTTTGCCATTCAAATGCAGATGCCCTGCTGGCTGGCAGTTCATGGGCCTCCATTTCTGGCACAGAGTAACCTCCAAAGACCACAGACCTTCAATGGACTGTCTAAGTGCCACCCCCTTAGCCTGGTTTTCAGCCCTTTACACTGATGTCCTAAACGACCTCTGCAGGCTCAGCTCCCTGCCTGCCTTGCAGCTATGCTGGCCTGCCGTCCTCCTCCAGCCAGCCCTGCCTTTCCTTACATCCTTGGCCTGGCATGGTGGGCTACTGGCTCATATCTCGCCCTGAGTGGCTCTCCCACGTGTCCCCTAAGTCCAATGCCTTCTTCTAGATGGAGTACTCCCTAAAGACTCCTTTCGGTAATCTCCCCTTTTAGCCCCCAGAGGTGCTTAAGAGCTTTCCTGTGCCTTCACTTACAAGCTAGTACTTAATCACAGTAAGTAACATAATCTTTCTAAACTGCAGTTTCTTCCTCTGTGAAATGGAACAAAAAAATAACCCCATAGGGTGGTTGTAAAGTGGAAGTGAAGTAATATGCAGAAAGTGCTAAGAACTGTCCCCTGCACTGTTAATGCTGCCTCTTGCTATTATTTTAATTTTCATCTTCTAATCCCCAGCATCTAGTCCTCAGAAGATGCTTAATTAGTATTTGTTGAATGAATGGAGAATTAATAAGGGAAAGGATTTATTCTTGGAGCTTGACCTGGTTTTAGAAAATGAAGTATTTAGCAGAAGTGCAAGGAAGGGCTCTTTGATCATCGTTATCTATGTTGGATATTCAGGGACTCCAAACTGACCCAGTTCTCCCAAGAAAGAAAAAACCACAGATTCTACGTTGTTTTCATGAAGCTTTATGCAGCGTCTGCACGGCACACATTTCATGCTCACTCAAATCTCGTTGCAAGAATGCACGCACACCACCTGGTCGGGTGCAGGCAGTATTCCTGGCGGTGGCCAGAATGACTTCCACCCGCCTACCCACCTTGGCACTCGGGCCCCAGACCTTGAGGCGCGTCTGGAGGCCGGGGGAGGGGACAAGAATCCGGCGGCGGCCACGTGGGCTCCTTCCGCCCGCTCCCCACATCCTTTGTTTCCCACCGGCCCTGGCTCAGGAAGCTCTTTCTGCGAGTCACCACGAAGGGGCGGCCGGGGAGCCTGGAGAAGCTATTTCCGTGCATCCCAGGCTGGCTGCAGGCGTGGAGGTGGAGGCAGCGCAGAAGGCCCAGTATTTGCTTTGCTTTTATTTCATCCAACAGAAGGTTCTATTTGTGGAATCGAACAGACGCTGGGGATTAGAGCTGGGAGGGGGCAGGAAAAGAAAAAAAAAAGCCACATCCACTACCACGCACAGGTCTTCCCCGGAACTACCGCGTGGGGGTGAATGACTGATTCTGGAATTCATCATCTCTCCTTTACTCCCCACCCCACCCCCATTCCTCCGGCTGCAGCCGGGCTCCGGTGGCGCCCACGACTCCAACCGGAGCTCCCCAAGCGCTGGGCGGTGGGGATCCCCGGGGCGAAAAGAGTAAGCACCCGGCTGCACTGAGCGGCGGGTGCGGACAACCGTGGTGCGCGCGCCCGCAGCCCATTGTGCTAGCAGTGAATGAGGAGCGCGAACCAATCAAAGATCGCTTCGCCCCCCGCGGCCCCACCCCGCCCTCCCACTTCCCCAAGACCCTGACGTCACGGGAACTCTTCTCCGCCCCCTCCTTCTGCTCCTAGAGCTGAGCCGGGCCCTGAGGGAGGGCGCCCGCCACCTCCTGCCCAGCCCAGCCCAGCCCAGCCCGGCCCGGGGGGCGTGCGCGCGCGCCTAAACTGACCCGGGACGCACCACCTGCGCCCGAGCGTTCACGGCCCGAAGCATCCCCAGCCCTTGGGTCACCCTTATCCCTCCGCCGCCACCTCCTCCTCCCCTCCCCCTAGTCTCCTCCCTCCGCTCCGGTGACTGCTCGCCTGGCGGCGGGGCCGGAGTCGTCGCAGCCGCCTCATTGCACAACCCGGCTTCCCAACTGTTTACACAGCCCGGCCTGTGAGTGTGTGTGTATACAGCGTGAGTCACCGGGAGGCGGAGGAGGTGGAGGAAAAGGAGAAGGAGGAGTGCACTGGCCGGGATCCGTGCGGCGCACACACTCACTCACACTCAGTCACTCTCTCCGAGCGCGTCTCGCTGGCTCTCACACGCCTGGAGCCCAGGAGCGCTCAGAATCCGGAGCTCCACGGAAAAGTTGCTCCGGCTTTTGCTCGAGACTAATTGCTTTGGGAAGTGCATTTGCTCCGTGGCTCAGCCAAGCCTGCGTAATCCTGTCCTCGCGGCTGGAGACCCCCAGAACGCAGGGCGCCC
>NW_006159822.1:1868674-1869450 GCF_000334495.1 Tupaia belangeri chinensis | reverse complement strand
CGCCCCCCGCGGCCCCACCCCGCCCTCCCACTTCCCCAAGACCCTGACGTCACGGGAACTCTTCTCCGCCCCCTCCTTCTGCTCCTAGAGCTGAGCCGGGCCCTGAGGGAGGGCGCGCGCCACCTCCTGCCCAGCCCAGCCCAGCCCAGCCCGGCCCGGGGGGCGTGCGCGCGCGCCTAAACCGACCCGGGACGCACCACCTGCGCCCGAGCGTTCACGGCCCGAAGCATCCCCAGCCCTTGGGTCACCCTTATCCCTCCGCCGCCACCTCCTCCTCCCCTCCCCCTAGTCTCCTCCCTCCGCTCCGGTGACTGCTCGCCTGGCGGCGGGGCCGGAGTCGTCGCAGCCGCCTCATTGCACAACCCGGCTTCCCAACTGTTTACACAGCCCGGCCTGTGAGTGTGTGTGTATACAGCGTGAGTCACCGGGAGGCGGAGGAGGTGGAGGAAAAGGAGAAGGAGGAGTGCACTGGCCGGGATCCGTGCGGCGCACACACTCACTCACACTCAGTCACTCTCTCCGAGCGCGTCTCGCTGGCTCTCACACGCCTGGAGCCCAGGAGCGCTCAGAATCCGGAGCTCCACGGAAAAGTTGCTCCGGCTTTTGCTCGAGACTAATTGCTTTGGGAAGTGCATTTGCTCCGTGGCTCAGCCAAGCCTGCGTAATCCTGTCCTCGCGGCTGGAGACCCCGAGAACGCAGGCCGCCCTCGCCTCTTGTCTCCCGGACGCCCGGCAGACTCCGCAACAATAGCGGCAGCCGCCCCCCGGCGGAGCAC
>NW_006159822.1:1868208-1868627 GCF_000334495.1 Tupaia belangeri chinensis | reverse complement strand
CGCGGCCAGTGTGGTCGCCGCGTGCAACTCGAGACCCGGGGAGCGGCTCCTGCTTTGCCCCCCGTGGGGGCCGAGCCAAACCCCATCTGCGAAGTCCATTCCGCGGGCTGGAAGAAGCCGCGGCGCCGGCGCCGAGCCCGCAGCGCCTTTGCGCGCGGATCTGCGGACGTACAAAGCCTGGGCCTCCCCGGCCCGGGACGGGATGCGGGCTGGTCCCGTACGCTCTGCCATGAGTGGCGCCTCGCAGCCCCGCGGCCCAGCTTTGCTGCTCCCGGCCGCCCGGGGCTCCCCGGCTAAACGCCTGCTGGACGCGGACGACGCGGCAGCAGTGACGGCCAAGTGCCCGCGCCTCTCCGAGTGTTCAAGCCCTCCGGACTACCTCAGCCCCCCGGGCTCGCCCCGCAGACCGCAGCCCACGC